>NC_050575.1:10358244-10504553 GCF_011100635.1 Trichosurus vulpecula | reverse complement strand
TATTAAGCCTGATAATTGTCATCCATACAATGAAAGATAAACCCATCCATGTAGTTCTGTCATCTTATGGAAACTAGTGAGGTGCCAGGGATATAGATGAATAAAGAACTGTCGCTGCTTTCAAGGCACTTACATTCTACCAGGAGAGAAACATGTAGCTACGTAGGTATTTACAGAATAAATATGAAGTAAAACATGGCAATTTGGAGAGAGGGGTCACTAGGGGATTAGGAAAGGCTTCACGTAGACAGTGGGGTTTTAGTCAAATTTTGTAGGAGGTAGGGGATTCTATGAGGGTAGACAGGAGAGAAGAATGAATTTCAGGTGTTAGGGAGAGCCATTGCAAAGACACAGAGGCAAAAAATAAAATGTTACGTGAGGAACAGAACAAAAGTTTTTTGGCTGATTCAGCATGAGGGAAGAGGAGTAACATATCCCTTCCACATCACAACTTTCCCTGTTGTGGTTTTGATGTCATGGGTTGGCATAAGAAATTAAATGGGAATCTTTTGGGAGTTCTGTGGAAGCTGCAGACGACAGGTGAAAGCTATCAGATTAGAAACTGAGAAATGCATAAAATATATGTGTAGTCTGTATAGCATCAACATATTTTATCTTTTAATATTAGAGTAATTCAGACTCATTCTCTGGTATGAAAAAAGGGTCAAAAATTTTATGTGGATTTTTCAGATTGAGGGGGTGCCAGGCTCCTAACCTTTGAGATGCAGAAGGGATAACTATATAATGCTGACAGAAAAGGGGTTGGGGTCAGGTTGTAAAGGGAACTAAAAGCTAATCAGAAGAGTGTATATTTTAATCTGAAGGCAACAGAGAGTCATTGAATTTTATTGGGAGATATCTGGAGGATGGATTGGAGTGGTGAGAGACTTGAGGCAGGGAGGCTGTGGGAATTGTCCAAATGAGAAGCAATGAAGGCTTTAACTAAGGTAGTGGCAATGTATACCGTCTCGTTGTTGTTAACTCATGTTTGACTCTTTTGCAACTCCATTTGCGGTTTTCTTTGCAAAGATACTGCAGTGGTTTGACATTTCCTTCTCCAATTCACTTTACAGATGAGGAAACTGAGACAAACAGGCTTAAGTGACTTGCCCAGGGTCACACAGCTAGGAAGTGTCTGAGACTGAATTTGAACTCTGATCTTCCTGACTTCAGGCCTGGCGCTCTACCACTGCAGCACCATGTACATCATGAGAAGGGGCTAAATGTGACATTTGTAGAATTGGCAAATGATTTAATGGTTTATTAAGTGAGGATTGAAGCATAGTGTCAAAATTGTGACCTGAGAGAACAGAAGGATGGTAGTACCCTGGATAGAAATAGGAAAGTTCAGAGTAGATTTGACAGGAAAGATAATAAGTTATATTTAAGATCTTGATGGGATATCTGGTTTGAAATGTCTGGAAGACAGTTGGTGATATGGATGCAAGGAGAGAGATTGGAACTGGATAAATAGCTCTATGAATCATCTGTTTAGATATGACATTAAATATATGAGAACTGATGAAGTCATCAATTGAGAGAATGGAAAAAGAGAAAAAAGGTCCAGTTTAGAGTCTTAAGACTCACCCATAGTTAGGGGGTATGATATAGATGATGAGCTAGCAAAGGAGATAGAAGAGAAACAGGAGACACCAGTGTCATGAAAACCCAGAAGGGTGAGAATAACAGGGAGGAATAACTTCAAATGTTTCAGGAAGAATAAGAAGAGGGAGGAGTAGGAAAAGAGATTCGGCCCTGAAGAGGTCATTGATAACCTTGGAGAGAGCAGTTCTAGGTGAGTGATAAGGTCGAAGTCAGATCGCAAAGTGTTAAGAAGTAAAAGGTGGGGAAGTAGGGGCAACTGAAAAAGCAACAACTTTTCCTTGGAGTTTGAGTGAGAAAGGAAGGAAAGCTATGGGATGATGCCTTGAGGGTATGGCACAGCAGAAGAAAAGTTTATTTTTTAGGATGGAAGATACTTGGGCGTATTTGTGGGCATCAAGGAAGGAACCAGTAGACAGAGACTGGAAACTAGATAGGGGAGGATAATAGAGGGACAATTTGCAGAAGAAATGGAAGAGAGTGGGTTCCAGAGCATGTGTAGTGGGGTTGGTCTTGGCAAGGAGAAGTTATACCTCATTGTTAGAGCCTGGAGGAAGGAGGGGAGATTAAGGGAGAGATAGATGATGATGGAGCGAGGGAAGGAAGGAGGGAAGGAGAGAGAGTCATCATGAATGGCCTCTGCTTTCCCATTCAGCATGAGGTGAAATTCAAATAACACCTCCTCAGTGAAGTGTGTCCTGATATTGTCTTACCTCTCCCTTGAAATAACTCATATTTTTACAGCGTTTTATGAATTACAAATTACTTTCCTCACAATAACATTACAGGGATAGATAGTGTAAATATTACGGTCATTCCCATTTTATAGTTGAGGAAACTGAGCCTCCTAGGTGTGAAGTAACACACACATAGTAGTAGATGGCAGAACAGAGATGTGAACCATGTTGACTCCACATTTAGGGTGCTGTCCATTACAGCTAGGTCCTGATGAGTGTGACGAATACCCTGAAGCGGTTGCATTATTCAAATTCATGCTGCGTATTTCCATTGGACTAGGACAAGTTACTCTGTTTTAAATAATTATAACTTTGAATAGTGCACCACTACAGGGGGTTTATTATTTCTACCAATCAGAATCCAGCTGGACCTGGCCTTTCCCCGCCATGAAACTCTCACTGCACTTTATACCTTCTTTATATTTGTCATGTTCTATTTTATTGTAAAATTATCTGTACACATCTCTTAACAATCTCACTGGTTAGACTTTAAGGTCGTTGGGGTAGATGGTGTCCAGATGCACAGCACTTAGTAGGTACTTGGTAAATGTAAGGCATATGTGTCAATATAGTGGCACAGATAAGTTCCATAAGATTTCAGAGAGGCCAGAGGTCATTATGGAATGGTGAGGCAGGATGAAGTCACACCTGAGCAGGATTTGGAAGATGCGTAGCATCAGGATTAGTTGAAAGGAAGGCATTTAAGGTAGAGGAACTAACTGAGCAAAAGTAATGAGGAAGAGGAATACCCAAAATATATTCTAAAAGACTGTGCTTAAGCTAGTTAGTGCTGACTGGAGGGTAGGTTACAGGGGTGCTGTGGGAACTAAAGTTAAAAAGGTAGATGCTTCCATGCTCTGGAAGGTCTTGAATTCCAGGTTAAGGAGTTTGAACTTCATCTGACAGGTAAACATGAGGCATGAAGAGTCAAACCTTTGCCTTAGAAGATTGATCTGGGAACATATGCTGTATGCCTTGGGAGAGGGGAAGAGAGTGGAGGACAAGTAAAGAGGAGAAATGAAAAGTCAAACCTTTGCCTTAGGAAGGTTGATCTGAGAACATATGACGTATGCCGTTGGAGAGGAGAAGAGAGTGGAGGCAGGGGAAAGGGCTAAGATGCTGATGTAATGGTCCAGACTAGAAGTATTTAGGGCCTGTTCCAGGGTAGTGACAGTGGGAATAGAAAGGAGGTGACAAAAGAAATATTGCAAAGGAAGAATCAAAAGGAAGTGATGACTGATCGGATTTCAGAAGCATGGAAGAGGGAGTGCTCAAGAGGATTCCAAAGTTGCAAGCCTAGGAGTTTAGGAGAATGATGTCATTGGCATAGACACCCAAGGCAGGAGGCCTGACTATGTAAGGCTGCATATAAGGATGATAAAGTAGCAAACTCCCAAACCAGATGAGGGAGGTGCGGGTCAGGTTGCGGATAGTTGTGAGAAGGCCTGTGGCTAGGTTTCCACATAGTCTGCTGGTGAATAAATACAATGTGGAATCTGAATAGTTGTTCAACATAGTAGAAAAATAATTCAACTGGAAGGTCAGAGGCCATCTCCTCCAGGATACTTTCTCCTTCCTAGGTTTTGCAATATTGCTTTTTCCTGGTTCTCCTACCTCTCTGACCATTCCTTCTCAGTCTCCTTTGCTAGATCATTTTCTATGTCCCATTCCACTGGGCATCAATGGACTCAAACCTGGCCTGGATTTTCACTCTTCCTTGCCCTCCCCTCTCCTTTTTCTCTCTTCCCTTCCCTTCACTGTCTTTCTTCTCCCATCCCTGTCTATCTGTCTCTCTCTGTGTGTCCCTCTCTCTGTCTCTGTTCCTCTCTGTCTCTCTCTTTGTCTGTCTCTTTCTTTGTCTCTGTCTCTGTCTTCTCTTTCTTGGTGATCTCATCAGTTCCTGGGTTCAATTATCATCTCCCACATCAACATATGGAGCCTCCATTTCATTACTGAGCTCCATTCCACAAGACCAACTGCTGACTAGGTGATTCCATCCTGATGTCTCCAACAAAACCCATTAACTTCACAGAGAAATGCACTCTTTCTCCTAATTTCCTTATTTTGTTGAGGATAACAACATCCTTTAAGTCACTCGGAAACACAACCCAGGAATCATTCTCAACTCTTCAATCTCCCTCCTCTCATCAAATTTTCTGTGATACTAATTTGTAAAGCACTTAGCAGTCCCTGGAACAAAGTAGGTGCTTTAATGAATGCTTATGTCCTTTCCCTTCTTGTTATATGTACTCTTACCTAGCCTTAATCACTGAATGGGCATTGTCTCAGTCAAACTGGGATGTGGGACAGACCTTGGCTTAAAAAGGCCATGGTCTCCACTGCATCTGGGAACATCTCTAGTCATCCTGATCTAAATTTTGCCACTGGACCTAGATGGTTCTGGAGGAGAAAGTGAGGCTGGTGACTTTGAATAGTGCCCCCCCCCCACTTAACTCCAATTCATTTGCATATCATGGCATCACCTTCCTGATGTCATGGTCTTCTTTGAGAATGAAGGACAAACAGCAACAACAACTCACAGGACTAGTACTTTGTTTGTGACCCTTTTAATGCCGATCTTAGACTATTAGGATAGTGTCCTAATTGAAGTTTCCCTGACTTAGTGTTCTCCCTTCTCCAATACATCTTCTACACTAGAGATGCCAAACACATAGCCAACAGACTGTAAGCAGCCCACAACACTCCTGAGTATGGATCCAACCAGATGAAAATGTAGTTCCTATCTGATTTTAATGTGTTGATGTTTTAATTAAAAAAGTGTGTGTGTGTGTGTGTGTGTGTGTGTTATTCTAAGTTTTCAGGGATCCATATACATGATTAAGTGGCCTCTGTTTCTATTGGAGTTTGACATCACTGTTCTAATAACTGTCAACAAGATATTCTTAAAGCACGGGTGGGATCATATCACTCTTTTGATGAAGAAGTTTCTGCGACTTCTTTTTGTTCCTATGATAAAATACAAATTATTCTATTTACATTTAATACCTTTAGCAATGTGACTCAAACCTATCTAGATTGATTTCACATAACTTCCCCCCCCTTGCCCACATACGTTACATTCCAGATAAAATGACTTATTTTCTGTCTCCTGTCTCCGTGTCTTTGTATATAAGCTGTAACTCGTGGCTAAAATATTCTTCCTCCTTCCCTGTGCTACTTGGAAACCCTGGCCCTTCAAGAGGCCTTTGTTGAGTCTCCCCTTTACCCCTTTTCATTTTTTCCAGTGCCCAGGCATAGTGCCTAGCACATAGTAGGTACTTAATAAGGATTGTTAAATTGGATTGCTTTGGAATCCAGTCCTATTCTACCTCTACCCTACCACTAAGTGTCTGATCTTCGTTAAGTCATTTAACCATGATAAACCTCATGGGTGAGATGATGTCTCTTCCAATAATCTATTTCATAGCATGGTAAGGCTCCTTTTAGCTCAAATATTTGATTTTTCCAATATTTAAGGCCATGTCCACTTCTGACATTTTATATTTGTAGTTCTAAAACTTCCAGCTCTAAATAGAATGTTTTCTATGATTCTAAGGTTCCGTTCAGCTGGGATATTAGCTGACATTTATATATGCTTTAAGGTTTACAAAGCACTTTACACATATATTAGCTCATTTGATCCCCACAACAATTTTCTATGATTAAAAGGTCATTTCCAACTCTAATATCCTACGTTCTATGATTCTCGTCACTGCTCAGCAATAATGACAAAATTTGATGATCTGAAAAGTCAATTGAGTCTTTGCTAATTTGCCAGTTTCCTATTCTTGAATAAACTTTATAATCTGGTACACAAACAAGGATTGGTTAAAGCTGAGATCTCCAGAGTTTAGAGCATCACTTTAGAAGGTAATAGGCAATCACTGGCCTGAAAATGATAACACTTTTCTTCCATCAGATTGATGTATATCAGCTTAAAGATAAGGTCTTTTTGTTTTGTTAATATTTGACCCATTAGGTCAAAACTGGTGTTGAGCTAGGAGAAAGTCTCCAGTGCGTTGGCTTCAGAGTCTTTTATCCTATCCTATCCAAAATGTTTATCACTTGAATGAAGACATACATATGACATAAATCTATGAGAATTAGATGATATAATTGATAATATGCTCAAGATTCAATATGACAATAGTTTGGGGTGATGGCTAAAAAAAGCTGATGTGATGTTAGGCTGCATTAGCAATGGAGTTTCAAGATTACAGGAAGTAATCCCACGTTTTCTGTTCTAGTCAGAGCACATATTTAGTGTTGTCTTCTATTCTGGACACTTGATTTTAAGAAGGCTGTTAGCAAACATATCCACAAGAGGGTGACCAGGAGGGTGAGGGGATGAGGAATCAGGCCATCCAAGAATTTGCAAAAGGAGAAAGTAAAGTTTAGCTACCCTATGAATACTTAGGGTTGAAGGTGATCACTGTCTTTAGCTATCTAAAGGGCTGTCATGTAGAAGAGGGTTTAAATTTATTTCATGTGACTCCAGAGGGCAAAATTAGGAGCAATGACTGAAAGTTGTAGAGGATCAGATTTCAGTTAATTAGAAACACATTTCTAATAGAGCTCCCCCAAAGTGGAATGAGTTGCCTCCTAAAATTGTTTCCTGTGGTTCTTTCTAGTATGGTATAGTAGAAAGAACATTGGCCTTGGACTCAGTAGATCTGGGTTCAAATTTTGGCTTGATACTTATTAGTTAGTGGCATTTGCCAAATCACATTACTTATCAGGGTGATTTTCCTGGCATTAAAAATGCCTCATTTTCCTCATGTCTAAAAGGGGTTGTTATTTGGACTGTATTATTTTCAAGATCCCTTCTATCCTGTGAAATGATGTGGGTAGAGTGCTGGAGTCAGGAAGACTCATCTTTCTGACTTCGAATTTGGCCTCAGACACTGACTAGCTGTGTGACCCTGGGCAAGTCACATAACCCTGTTTACCTCAGTACTCATCTATAAAATGAGCTGGAGAAGGAAATGGCAAACCACCCCAGTGTCTTTGACAAGAAAACCCCAAAAGGGTCACGAAGAGTCAGACATGACTGAAACAATTGATCGATAACAATATTATCCACCCTATTCACTATGGGGAAATCCCAATAGTTGCTGATATATCTTTGAATATTTTCTCCATCCAGGTACAAGAACAACAAGAATCCCTGATGAGTTATTGGGAGAGTTACGATTGTATATTAAGCATAGCTTTTTCCTGTCCTCTTTTTAAATGAAAATTTCTATGAGAGAGATGGTGTGTATAATAGTAACATTACAGGTAACCCATGTGGCTTCTGTATTGGAAAATGCAGAACCAAAATATTTTACAGGAGATTAATCCCTAAGGTAAATAAGGAGATAGTAAGAGAGCCCCTAGCTACCCTTGATGAATTTAAGGCACCTGAAAGAACCGGCGAATGGGATGGCTGATCTGCTCCCAGTGATCTTTGAAAGCATGGACAATGGGAGAGATGCTACAGATTGGAGAAGGGAAATTATCCCAATACTCAAAAAAAATAGGGGAAGGAGAGAGTCCCAAAATCTACATTGCAATGAGCTTGACTTAGATTCCTAGGAAAGTTCTAGAAATGATCATTAAAAAGATGGTGGGTGAACCTCTGGAAAATGAAGTGGTGGTTACAAAGGACCAGTGTGACTTCATCAACAATGTGTTATGTCAACCTAACATCATTTCCTTTGTTCTAACAAGATTACTAAACCGTAGATGAGGGGGATGCTGCAGACATGGTTTCTATATTTTGGCAAAACTTCTTGTCAAATTTCTTGTACTATTCTTGTGGAGAAGATAGAGCAATATGGATTAGGTAATTATACAATCAGAAGAATTTAGAACTGGTCGTATGCACAGAAGCTTCAACATCAGCGTGAAAGGAGGTCACCAGAGGAATATTCCAGGGATGTATGCTTGCCCCTATGCCGGTCACCATTTTATCAGTGACTTGGATAAAGGCATAGTTGGTATGCTCATAAAATTTGCAGATGAGACCGAGGTAGGAGAGATAATTGCCACATTCACTGGCAGAGTCAGGATCCAAAAGGACCTTGACAGGCTGGAGCACTGGATTGAATCTAATCTAATCTAAAATTCTTTATAGATAAATGTAAAATCTTACAACTGTGTACAAAAAAATCAACTTTGCAAGAGTACTATGAGGAGGCAGGGTTAAGTATTAACCTAGTGGTTTTAGTAGACCAAAAACTCAGTACAAGTCTGTGGTGTGATGTAATTGCCTAAGACAGAGGTGTCAAACACAGCCCCAGCCACATGAGGAGGACCTAGATTAAAATGTAAATGGGAAATATTAACAAAATTACCCAAAATACAATAGCATTACATTTTAAAGCTAATACTTGGTCTACATGGATATTTATGTATGGATTAATGGCCCCCATTTCTATTTGCTCAATATCACTGGCCTAGGAAGCTAATGCAGTCTTGGCCATAACCCCCAGTACTGGGGCAGGGGATAGTATCTTTATAATCTTCCTTCACCAGACCTCATGCAGTTTTATGATGGGTTTGGGGCCCATGCTATATGGAAAGAAATGAGCTGTAATGTCTAGGTGAGGGTCACCGGGTTGGATAAGAGTCTTGAGTCCAAGTCATATGAGAATTGCTTCAAAGAACTGAGCATGTTTAGCCTGGAGAAGAAAATATCCGAAGGTAATATGAAAGGATCATATATAGGTATATATATGTGTGTGTGTGTGTGTGTGTGTGTGTGTATTTATATATATATATATATATAAGAGATATATCTATATACATAGATGTATATCCAACTAGAGACATAGAGCTCTCTGTCTCCGTCTCTGTCTCTGTCTATCTCTCTTCCCTCTCTGTCTCTTTGTCTCTGTCTCTCTCTCACTTTTTCATCTATCTATATACGTACACATTTCCTGTTTAGGTTCAGAGAGCAGAACAAGAACAAGGAACGATGAGCGGTCTAGTAGGTAGAGCCCTAGACTTGGAGTCAGGAAAACTTCAGTTCATATCCTGCCTGTGATACTTAGCTCTTTGATCTTGGGTAGGTCATTTAACTTAGTGACTGAGTTAAGCTTAGTAAAGCGAGCCTCAGTTTCCTTTTCTGTAAAATTAGGGGTATAGACTGGATGGTCTCTAAAGGCTACTCCAACTCCACATCCAGGATGCTCTAAGTCTCAAAGAGGCTAATTTTGTCTTGATGTAGAAAAGAAACATTCTTAACCATTAGATCTGTTCCAGAGGGAAATGAACTGCCTTGAGAAGTGGCAGATTTCCTCTCCTCAAAGATTCAAGAGAGGCTGGATGATCACTTATAGGCTATGCTATTATAAGGCTTCCTTCCAAATATGGGTTGGACCACCTGGCCTCTGAGGTCCCTTCCAACTCTCAGATCCTGTGACGCAGTAATTCTGCAATGCACTATAAGATTCCAGAGTGCTTTCACATTTATTTCCTCATTTGAATTTTATAAGATATATTAAGGCAAGTTTTTGTCCTCAGTTGACATGTAAGAAAACTGAAGCCCAAAGAAGGAAATTAGCCTGCTCATGGTCATATGACCACCAAGTGAGATAATAGGAAATAACCTTTATAAAATGCTTTGCAAATCTTAAAGTGCTCCATAAATGCCAACAATGAAGATGATAATGATAATGACAACTGATTGTGAATAGTATGGTTGGGACTTGATTCCAGCTCTTCTGACTCCTACTGGAGTGTCCTAACCTAGAAATCATCTCACAATGTGAACTACTTTCACTTTGTATGGAAATATGTTAAGGGACTCTTGGGTCTGGGTCTGATGTACATCCTGAAGGAAAATCTTGAGCAGAAGAAATAGTTAAGTGTTTGGGTTTCAGAAGGCGTTCCTACATCCTGTATTCATAGAGGGAATGAGATGTCAACAGATAAGCTCAATTAATAAAAAGTACTACAAATTGGTACCTTCCAAGCAGCCTCCATAAGCAAACAACTTTCTAATGATACCATCTTTTTGAATGTTTCTCTAATGACAGTTGGTATAAATCAGGAGTAAACTATGTAATCAGGTTTACAAAGAAATTAGAGTTAACAGAACTGTCTCCACAAGGTAATGACAGCCGCTTCCAAAGCCAACCTCAAGGGAGAGAAAGCTGACTAAGTTTCTAGTTAATACTCTGTACCCGATCCCAGAACTAGGCTCTCAGGTGATAATTTCATGAGGACTGGGTTTAGTCATGAAGCGTTTGGAAGGAAACAACGTAAGGCTCGGAGTTAGAATCCTGGAGATGATTTTCGATTCACTACAATCTGTGGGAGATAGCCTGGGGTGATGGGAAAGCAAAGCACTTTGGACCCAAAGACTTGGGATTCAAATTCCAGTCCCACCATTTCTTCTTTGACTTTGTGCAAGGTATGATTCTTCTTGGATTTTTAGTTTCATTTGTAGAACAGGACAAGGGTGGCGCAGTGACCCAGTGTTGGACCTGGGATCAGGAAGATCCAAGTTCAAATGTGGCCTTAGATTTAGCCTCTATGTCTTAGTTTCCTTATCTGTAGAATAGAAATAGCAAAGTCATTGAGGATAAAATGAAGTAAAATGTAAAACACTTTGCAAAACTTTATATTCACATATAAAGTACTATGTGAATGTTGACTATGATTCTTATTTTATTATCGGTACTTGTACTATTTATCTTATTAGGGCTGTTATGGGCCAAATAAAATCATCTGTGTCATACATTTTGAAGCAGCTAGGTAGTGCAGTGGTTAGAGTGCCAGGCCTGGAGTCAGGAAGACTTGAGTTCAAATCTGTCCTGAGACACTTATTTGCTACGTAAACCTGGGCACATCACACAACCCTGTTTGCCTCAGTTTCCTCATCTGTAAAATGATCTGAAGAAGGAAATGACAGACTGCTCTAGCATCTTTGCCAAGAAAGCCCCAATGGGGTTACTAAGAATGGAACACAACTGAACAGCAAGCAGTCTGTTCTGAAATTGTAAAGTACTGTATATAAACACAAATTATTAGCATTATTATGTTACTCTGAGCATGATGCTCAATCCTTCTGCTGTAGTTCCTCTGTCTATGGATGAGGTGTAGACCAGACTAAGGATTTCTCTGGTTCCAAGATTCCCCTCGTTATGGCTTTTCGAAAGGAAGGTGGGTGCCTGTTTGTTAGGAATGCTACGAAAGATGTTCATTTCAATTTAACAAATATTTGTTAAGCACCAACTGTATGAAAACAGCGTTTGGGACTGGAGGAGGCACCTAGGTTAGACAAGACATGGCACATGAACAGATGGTGCTTACAGACTTATATGGGAATTGTCCCTATGTACAAATAGCTCTTATACTCACTGTTGATGCTGATTACATAGAAATAACAAGCAAATTACTTTGTGAGTTGCAGGGTTGAGGAGGGAAGAGGATGTTACTGGTTGGGGGAATCTGGGAAGGCATCCTGGAAGAGATGGTGTTTGAGTGAGGCTTTCAAGGTTGGGAAATCATTCACAGCAAAGGAGCAAGGGAGTAAGTATATAGTATGATTAAGGTTACGTGGTAGAAGAAAGAGCACATGGTTTGCATAGGGGATGGTGACCAGTGCAGTTTGGCTAGAGTATAAATTATATAGAGGACACAGCAAGCAATTAAATTAAAAGGTTACATAGTACAATGTACAAGGCAATACTTAGCCACTACAGACTTCTGAGTGAATGAACATGTCATGACAAGATTGATAAATAAGTGAGATTAGTTTTCTGTGTCGTTGTGTGGGAGGAGGAATGGGAAGGTGAGTAGGTGTGAGAGGACCCATTAGAAGGCTGTTGCAGTGGTGCAGCAGAGTGAAGAGGAGAGCCTATACTAGGTCGTAGTGGGAATAGAATACCAGGGCTACCTGTCAGAGATATTCCATAGGTAGAATTTATAAACTTGGTAACTGATGGGTAAGAAGTGGTGCAGGAGGGAGCCCCTAAAGATAATCAAAGATAGCCCCAAAGTTTCTAAAGTTGACTGGTCTATTTTTCCTCAGGTACCGCCCAGCTCTGCAATTCTATGCTTGTGGTCTCTTCTGCTCTAACCAAGTGAGATATAAGCAACTATAAGCAAATTATCCAGGTGGCCTTTAAGAGGAACAATTGGGCAGGGGGGTCATAAAGGAATGACCGATCATTCAAGACATTTACAAGATTGAAATGAGAATGCCATTTCCAGGTTCACACTGCTGATCTCTAAAGTACCTCTGATAAAAGATGTATTAATGACAATTGATGGCACTTCCCTTCCTGTAATGTTTCATCTAATGGCACTTTGCCTTCTGCATAATAATTCTTTTCCACTCAGGGCACAGAAGAGCTTTCCCTTCATAAAAGTAAGCCCACTCCCCTAGAACTCTGAGCTGTTCTGCCAGGAAACTCCTGAAGTGATAGAAATGAGAAGGTGAGAAGGTGAGAATGCTGCCTAGATAAAAGTTTATCCACAATCTGCCTTTGGGATCCCACTAGGGTTGCTATCCAGATGGTCTTTGACCAGACTGACCAGTATTTTATCAGAGAAGCCACTTATGTCTCACTGATATAAGGAATTATGTTATTTTTCTTTAATTGGATTTGCAAGGTTTAAAAGACATGCAAATTGTTCCTCTCGGGTTCTCTGGTCTTGCTGGCTTGACCACTACAGAGGGAAGAAAATGACGCTTATATAATGATCTAAGGACTTGATTTTACCTTTGGGGAGAGTGGTCTGAGTAGAAATTCTAAATGGTCTAGCATAATAGAACACAAAAATATAGAGTTAGGAGGAACTTCAGATATTATCTAGTTGAATCTCCTGGTTTTACAGAGAGGGAAAGTGAGCCAGGCCCTCGACTTGTGTCCTCACTCCCATTTCCTCCCCATTACCCCTAGGAGCTTGCCCCCATGCTCTTTCTCATATTAAGTCACTGACTTCCCCCCTGCTGCCTTTCAACACCTCTCATTCTTCAAAAGCCTTTACTTGACTCTTCCATGACTGAAAGCTATTGCTCTGTATCTCTCCCTTCTTTCTGCCAAACTCTGACACATTTTCTACACTTATTTCCTCTACTTTCTCCTAGCCATTCATGTTATAGTATATTTGCAACCCCACCACTCAACTCCAAGGTTACCAAGGATTTCTTAATTGCTAAACCCAATGGTCTTTCCTTAGTCCTACTCCTTCTCTAGCTCTCTGCAGCATTTGAGATTACTGATCATCTCTGGTTCCTATGCTCTCTTCTCGAGTTTCTTGTAATAGTGTTCATTCCTTGCTACATACCTGACCTGGTCCTTTCCTAAATGTCTGACCATTCCTCTCAGTCTCCTTTGCTATATCATCATCCATGTCCTGACTTCAATGAGTGGATACACCCCAAGGCTTTAATCTGGGCTCTCTTCTCTTCAGATACTTCTCTATCTCTTGACAACCTTATCAACTATCATGGGTTCAAGTATTACCTCAATGCAGAAGACTCCCAAATTTAGATATCTATTCCTCCTTTCATTCCTAAATTCCAGTGCCATTGACCAGCTCCTTGTAAGGATATCTCCATCTAAGTGTTCTATAGGTATTTCAAGCTTAACATTTTAAAAACAAAACTCATTAACTTCTCCTTGAAACCCAACTCCCCTAGTTACTGTGTTGAGGAAAATCACCATCCCTTCAGTCACCCGTGTTTGCCACCTAGACATCAGCCTGAATCTTTTTTTCTCTTCCTCACTGTCTTGTACAATCAGTTACAAAGCTGTCAACTCTACTTCTGGATAATTTCTGCCATCTATCCCCTTCTTTTCACTCACATCATTACTACTCTGGTTCATGTCTTCATGCCCTGGATTACTCTGGTTCTCTCTTCACTATCTGTCTGCCTCCAGCCTCTCTCCTCCCTCCCCTATCTTACCTGTTTGACTATAACTCAGTTTTTTTTTGCTGGTTGATCAACAGTATAGAAGATAATTCAAAAGTGATGGAGTGCCTGGTCAAATGAAGGCCAGTTAAAAGGCAATTGTAATAGTTTAGGCCAGGTGAGGTGAGGGCTTGGAACAGAGTAGTTGCAGTGGTTTCAGCTGAATTTTGAGAGTGAAGACAAATTTTGAGGAGCTGAAGAGTGAATAAATGGTGAAGTGGTGGAAGCAGTAATATTTTGAGAGAAGGACAGTATAAAAGAGAGATCAACTTTGAATTGAAGAGACCTGAACATGCTTGTAAGCCAGAAGAAGGAACCATCAAAGAGGGAGAGAATGACGGGGCTTGAGAGATAAGGGGTGATTGGTGATCCCTGAGGAGACAGTAGGGGATGAGATTGAGGCTGATTTTGGGAAGATAAGGTCAACCTCTTCTTCTGAGACTATAGGGAAGAAACAATTGGTGAGAACTCAGGAAAAGTTCTGACAGGTGAAGAAGGGAGGTAATGGAAAAGTGATAGATTAACCTAGATCTTCTTAGTAAAATACGCAGTGAGGGACGAGGCTGAAAGAGAGAGTGTTAGGAGAAACTTGAATTCAAATCTTACCTCTGAAAATTACTAGGGGCAAATTACACATCTCAGGAATGTTATGAGGATCAAATAAAACAATGTATATGTGATCTGTGGCCCAGGGCTACAAAGGATTTGGGATTCAGAAATCCTGGATTCAGTCCTAGGAACTGACCCCAAGCATATCATTATCTTTTTTTCACTATAGATTCTAACAGTACTTCAGAAGTAGGGCCATTTGTTA
The DNA here is from genome assembly GCF_011100635.1 of Trichosurus vulpecula. Taxonomy (NCBI): domain Eukaryota; kingdom Metazoa; phylum Chordata; class Mammalia; order Diprotodontia; family Phalangeridae; genus Trichosurus; species Trichosurus vulpecula. The sequence goes on along the minus strand of NC_050575.1, from coordinate 10,489,486 downwards.
ACATCATTCCTTAAAGTGTAGTGCCCAGAAATAAACCCAATATTCCAGATGTACTCTAACAAGGAAACGCTGTCTCCATTAAGTCTTTATTAAGATTGTCACTTCCTTCTGGACACTGTGGTTCTGTTAATATGAGTTTTGATAGCATTGAACAATTTGGCTGGCTTGTCATACTTTTGATTTACTGAGCCTGCCATACACTAAATCCTGAGGTCTGTTTGGGTCTTCTGGAAGCCACATTTCCTGACGTCAAGCCTAGTCTCAGGCTTCATATCAACAATAAAATTGTCCCTGCCACAGATCTGTGTTAAATTCTCTTTGATTACATCTGGGATTAGACTCAACTGGTTATACACTTAACTAAAAATAAAACAGAAACCTCTGCTCATCCAAGACTCACAGACTTTAAAAATTTGGGCGTTACTGTTCTGTGAGTAATATTTCATATCCATTGATCTGACCATGCTACTCCTCTGCTCGAAGATCTTCTGTGGTTTCCCATTTTATATTAAGTATAATTTAAATAAATTTGCCTTATATTCAAGGCCTCTCATAATCTGGTACAATCTTCCCTTTTCTTAATATCGTTTCCCTCCATTCTCCTTAAATTATAGTGAAATTACAGCTACATTCTTTTCGCTGAGTAACTTCTTCCCTTTCCTGTATCTGTACCTTTCTTTACATTCTATTCTTTGCCTGGAATGTAATATTTCCCCTCTTTGCCCAATAAATTACTATTAATCTTTTAGGGATATCATAATACTTTGCTTTGCCCTTCTTCCAATCACTGTTTCTATGTTATAATTATCGTGCACTTCCTTAAACAAATGGCTCCTTGACTAGAGGACATTTTTATCTAAACTTTTTCTCCTCTAGTACCTAGAGTGATGCTTGAATATCTACAAGTAAGTATTTAAGAGATGTTGGTTCATAACAGTTTTTTTGAAACATGAAGGGGGTGCCCATAAGTTGGGGAATGATTAAATGTCTGTCAATGCATATGAATGTGATGGATAGCTATGGTGCCAAAAGAAATGATGAAAGAGGTGTTGTTAGAGAAATCTAGGAAGATTTGAATGAACTGATGCAAAGGAAAGTGACTAGAACCAGTAGAACAATTTGTATAGCAACAGCGATATTCTAAAGATAACTGTAAAAGTTTTAGGAACTCTAGTCAATAAGAATGATGGACCACAGTTCCAGAGGACTCAAGATGAAATGTTACCCACGTATAGATGGAGAGGCAATAGACTCAGAGTACAGAATGAGACACACGCCTGAGCTGGGAGTTTGTTAGGTTGACTGCACATATTTGTGGCTGGTGTTTTGTATTTCTTGCTTTTTCAATTGGTAGGGAAGGGGAGGAAGTAGGAGGAAGAGAATATGGATCTGAAATAAAGTAACTAAATTTTTTTAAAAGAGTGTTGGAGAAATGCATGAGATTTTTACAAACAGCATTTTCTGTGAGTTAATATGACATACTATCCAATAGTGCTGGACTAAAGTTACAAGACCAAGGTTCAATCCTGACTCAGGCAACTGTTAGCTAAAGCCCTTGGCAAGTCATTTAACCCATGTGTACCTCATATCCTCACTTTTAAGAAAGAAATAATCATAATACCTATAGTCTGCTAGGATTATTGTGAGGATCCACTGGGATAATGTACATAAAATACTATATCACATCTTCAAGTGCTATCTATATAAAGCATAATATTATATTGCAATGGTTTTGATATCTAGTTAAATAGCTATACATCATACTTCTAATAGTAAGTATAGGCTTATAAAGCATTTTTCTGTAAGAATGCCTATGAGAGAGGTAGAGTAGGTATTGTTATCTCAATTTTATAGATGACGAAGCAGAGACTTAGAAGAAGCCGCTAGATGTCATGGTGGATTGAGCCATGGATTTGGAGTCAAGAAGACCGGAGTTTAAACCTTACAGCAGTCATTTCCTAGCTATGTGACCCTGGGCAGATCACTTCATGTTCATATCTAAATAATTTATTTTAATATCACCAACCCACAGGTCTGTTGGATCAGATATGATAATATATGTCACACATTCCCCATCTTTAAAACACTAAATAAATGTGAACTATGATTATTATTACTATTTGAGAGGAGAGATAACTTACCCAGGGTCACATGGCTAGGAAGTGTCAGAGTTGAGACTCAAATCTCTTTCTGACTTTGACCAGAATTATTTCCTAGACAGACTAGACCCTCTCCTGAAAACTGGATTTTATTATTATTGCTATCTGTGAGTGCTTGGACAACACTAAGAAAAACAGGAAAATGCTTTCCGATGTAGACAGTAAGAGTGAGCAAGAATTCAATTTCTTTCCCCTCTCACCTCTCATACTATGATTCATGAATGACACATGATTTCTCCTGAAACATCTCAAAGGAGCCCTGGTGGGGAGACAAATTTAGTTTTGCAAAATTGCAGCAGGAAAAAAAAGGATACTTCTTGTCCATGTTTACCCAGTTTGCTTTCATATGAACAAACAGTCCTAGCAACGATGGCTAGATGTCTTTTCTTTAGAAAACACACTTGATAAATATGAGCCTGGGTTATTATCTAAGTACCGGCATGATTGGTCTAAATATAGACATGATAATTACTACATGATGCATTCGTCCTGATCCTCACACAGATAAATGGCCAAATCTCTCTTTTCCATTGGAAGAATGAAAGAATAGCTACCCCACCCCTGGTGCTCCCAGCCAGGCCTTGTTCCCTGATTTTGCCTCTAAGGAGCTGAGGATACTTAGCAGAGACTTACAGCTGCCCTAAGCCATCACCAGCGTATGCCCTGATCTATTTTCCCCTCACTGGAAATATTTTCCCTGAAAAGGGGAATTAGGTAAACCAGCTCTACTTCCCCCAGTGGGTTTAAAAAGGGAACTTCTTTCCTCCCTGTGATTTAAAAAAAATGAAATAAGAACTCAAGCCTGCAGGTCTGGTTATAAATGTGGTAAATCCAGGCACACAATGAATTCCAATCTGTACGTTTTTATAAAGGCTACTTAGGGCCAAGCTAGTCTCAGATCTAAGAAACATGTACAAAACGACTCATTGTTAATAGGGTGAGCTCTTTGCATTTGGATTAGGGTTAACTGACAGTATCCAGTCACCTTTTTATTCTCAGAGATTCCAGGAGAAGAATGCTTTGTGCCCCTCTGAAAAAGGCAGAATTAGGTGTTCCATTTATGCTATTGATCTTAATAACCTCATCTCATAAATACCTCCTTTATGACATCAATAAAAACGGAATTGTGGCAACTTGGAACAATGGAAATTGTTACTTTGGAACTGAAGTATTTTGCTGAGGAGCTCAATGAGAGTCCACAGATTGGAGCAGCAGGAAGGGCTTATGGTTTTTATTGTGGAGGTTTTGTGTATGCAGGGGGTCATATGGTGGGGGGAGCTTGATTTTTACCTAATTTTTTTGTTTGGATTTTGCAAAACAAAACCAAACCTACTAAACTTTTCAAATGTGGAAATGCAAATGAATCTAGAGGGAAATATAGGGTCAGAGAATTGAAAACTACAGGGGAACTTTGCAGACCTTTAGTCTAACCCCTTGATTTTGATGACGAAGAAACTGAGATTGAGAGGTGTTATAAGATTATAAATTTAGAGCTGAAAGAACCTCAGACCGAGTCAGTCAATCATTCACTCAACAAGCATTTATTAAGTGCTTTACTATGTGCCAGGTGCCATCCTAAGCATGAGGGATATAAAGGCAAAAACCCTCTCCTTGTCCTCTAAGAACTCTCACTCTACTGGGGAAGATAACATAAATAACTTGGGATACTCCAGATATTTGGTAGGTGGAAGGTAATCTTGGTGGCGGGGGGACCATGTGAGTAGGGCAGGATTGGAAAAGGCCTCCTGCAGAAGGTGGGATTTGAGATGAGTCTTGAAGGAAGCCAGGGAAGCTAAGGATGAATGGATAATTGAAGCAATTTTTAAGCACTTACTATGTGCAAAGTACTGGGGAAATCAATAAAAAGCAAATAGTCCTTGCCCTCAAGAAACCTGCATTCTAACAGGGAAGACAATGCATAAGGGGCAGAGGGGGGGGAAAGAGCATTTCATCAATACAAATGCATAGAGATGGGTGATGGAGAGTTGTATGTGAGGAATACAGAGTGTGTAAAAGGGATTAAAGTGAAAGAAGACTGGAAAAGTAGGAAAGGGTTAAACTGTGGAGGAGTTTATATTTGATCTGGAGATAATAAAGTGCCACTGGAGTAAATAAACTGGAATTTATTGAGTGGGGGAGCAGTGTGGTGTGGTCATAAATATGCCTTAGGAAGCTCACTTTGGCAGCAGAGTGGAAGATGGATTGAAGGAAGGAGAGACTTGAGGCAAGGAGACCAATTAGAAAGCCACTTCCATAGTCTAGAGGTGATGAGGTATTATATGAGGGTCGTTGACTCATGTTTGTCTTTTGTTCTCAAAGAGGACCACGACATCAGGAAGGTTATGCCATGACTTGCAAGTGAATTGGACTAAGTGAAGGAGAGCTGTGCAAAGTCCCCAGCCTCACTTTCTCCTCCAGAGCCATCTTGATCCAGTGGTGAGTTATAGATAAGGTCAACTGGAGATGGCCTCCATTATACTAGGTGGTGGCTGTGTGAATGAAAAGAAGGGCATGTGAATGAGAAATCTGTAAAGGAAGAATTGACAGAACTTGGCAACAGCTTGGATGTGCCATATGAGAAAGGGTGAGGAGTGGAGGATTACTTTGAGTTTTAAACCTAGAAGAGTGGGAGGATGGTGGTGCTCTTGACAATAAAAGTAAAGTTGAGGAAAAGGCAGTAATTGGAGTGAAAAAGAATGATTTTATTTTGGACATGTAAAGTTTGAGATACCTACAGGTTGAGATGCTCAAAAGGCACATGAGACTATAACTTAGGAGAGAGTCTGCACCTGGTGTAACAACAATGCTGCTAGCATAAGACCAACACACCAGCACACAGAAGGGCTGTTAGCATAGGTTCTTTGATCTGCTTTCTAAGGAAAGTAACTTTAAGGGGGTTACAATCTCACTTTAATTAAACATATATATATATATATATATATATATATATATATATATATATATTATATATATATATATGTATAATTCACTTAGTTCAGGGGGAAAAGTCAGCACCTTGACCTTCAGAGAAAACATAAACAGAAATTACAAGCAGAAATTATATAACAGAGCAAATAATACAAATCAGCAGACAGGGCTTTTTTGTCCATAGCAATACATACATAGTTACCAGAGAGAGAAGCACCAACATCGGGTTTCAAAGCCAGGGAGCTCCTTAATGGCTACCCAGAGTCTTGTCTGGTGAAATCACAGGAACACTCTTCCAATGAGTGAGCCTCCAAAGCAAAATGCTAACCTCAGAGTATATATATGCTTCTTCAGGGTCAGAGGGCATCACAACCATGTACTCAAACTCATGCAACTTAGGCTTTCTTTTGACTTAAGCAGGTCATCAAAGACTCTTGATTCAATCATAGACTTTTGAATGAAACAAAGGCAAGACTCAATCAAAAGCACTTGATTGCCTTAGTGCTGAGAAGCACTCCAAAAGAAAACAGTAAAAAGTCACTTTGCTTGCTTACATCTGGATATGTAGATCTTGGAATTATATGCATAGAGATGATAATTGAACCATTGAGAGTGATGTGATCACCAAGTGAGATAACATAAAAGGAGAAGAGAAGAGGTCCCATGACAGAATCCTAAGGGTCGCCCATGGTTCGTAGGCATGATTTAGATGAAATCCTACAAGGGGGATTGAGAAGGAGTGATAAGAAAGGTCAGATAACCAGGAGAGAAGAGTGTCATGAAAACCTCGAGAGGAGAGCATATACAGAAGGAAATGATGATCAACAAGGTCAAAGGATGGAGAAAGTTCAAAAAGGATTAATATTTTAAAAGCTGTCAGATTTGGCAATTAAGGAATCATTGGCAGTTTTGTATAGGGTAGTGTCATTTGAATGTTAAAGTTGAAAGCTAGACTTTAAAGGGCATAGAAAGGGAAGCAGATAGAAGTGGAGTCCCTCCTGTAGATGGCTTTCTCAAGAAATTTAGCTAAGAAGAGGAGGAGAGATATTGGATGACAGCTAGCAGGAATGATAGAATAGAACAATAATAGTGGTGGAAATCTGTTGGAGAAGATGGCATGGCATGGGACCTACTTTGGCGAGGACCCCTTTATCAGAGATAGAAATGAAGGAGACCATAGAGGAAAGTGTGAGTGATGTGAGATATGATGGAAGGGAGAAGAGCAAACTGTTTGACTAATGGCTTCAATCTTTTCAATGAGGCATGAAATGAGGCCCCAGGGGAGAGAGTGGGTGCAATAATCATCTTGAGGAGGGATGAAAAGGTTTGGAATAGCTGCTGAGGTGAGTGGGATAGTGAATTGATCATGGATTGCAAAAGGATTGCCTTGATGCAGCCAAGTCCCAATTGAGATGATGCAACACAAGTTTCAATGGACCCAACCAGCACAGTTTTGTGATTTTTTCTAGCTACATTCAGCAGCTTGTGACTAGGAGCAAAGGAGTTGGATGGTGGAAGTAATCCAGAGCTGGAGCTTGGCAAGGATTATTGAAGGACAAAGGGAAAAGGGATTTGAGAGTAAAAGATAGTGTAATGTTGAACTAGTTCTCCAGTGGGGTTGAGATAAAGAAGGATGCATCCAGTGCAGGTGAGCCGTCCTGAGAAAGAACTAAGGAGTGGAGGGAACGGATATCATTGTGAGGATGAAGAATGAAGTAGAGGTCATAAGATACAGAGAATATGGGCTGATAAAAATGGTAGTACATCCAGGTAGTACAGTGGAAAGAGTGCTGGTTTGGAGTTAGGAAGACCCAAATTCAAATCCATCCTCAGACACTTCTTAGCTGTGTAACCAGGGCAAGTCATTTAACCTGTCTGCTTCAGTTCCTTCATCTGTAAAATGGGGGATAATAATTACACCTACCTCCTTGGACTCACATGGGGATCAAATCAGTTAATGTTGTAAATCTTTAAATGCTGTAGAAATGCTAGTTATTAATAAAAAGAAGTTTGGAGCTCAAGAATATGGAAAAACAGTTCAATGGCTAACTCATAATCAATTTCCACTTGGACCCCTACCTTACCTTTGCTAACCTCAATATCAAGATGATATTCGCATTAACGTCCTCTAAATTCCATGACCTCTATTTTTAGGCTACCCTGCATGGGGAGAATGGCCACATCTTGATATCACTATCAGTGAAAACTTTCCCTGCTTCCATGCTCTCAGACTGAAAACTTCCCCCATGACCATAACTTCTTGCCCATTCATCTCATCCCTCTCTTTAAAATCTGCTCATCATCACTCGGCCTCCAGTTCCTTCAATGTCTTGAGCCTATTAAGAAAAAATTCAACTATTCTTTTGTTTGTTTTTGTTCATTTTTTATTTCCATTTTTTCACTATTCTTCACCTTTAACTCCCTTGCCTCCTCACTTTCAAGTGTTCACCTCCCACCATCTACCTGTGCCCTCTACTGTTAAATTCTATTGGAGAAAGTCACAAAACACGATGACTGGGTTCCCTACAAGCAGGGAGCTGGCTTCAGAGTCAGAGCGTCCTGGTTTCAAGTCTTGCCTTTGATACATGCTCACTGTGTGACCCTGAGCCAATCACTTAACTTCTCAGTGCCCTAACAATTCTTTAAGATTCCAATTGCAGGACAAGTAACTGCCAGTCTGCACTGATAGAGAGATTTTCCTCATCTACACTGATGAAATAACATACAAAAAGAAAACAAAACAAACAACCCAACAGGCCCTCAGGATTTCAAGGAGATCCTTCCATTCATTCTCTCCTTGACCTTGGTTACTCATCATAATGGCTATTCCAAACCATCTGACTTAAAGCTCCTCTGCTGCCCCCATGTTCTTTCCTCTCAGAAGATGAAACTTTTCCCTTAATTTTACTGAGAAAATTGAGATTATCCATTAGTTTCTAGTCCTCATTAAGTACTTCTCGCTTTCCCTCCAAAAATTGTCTGTTTATTTAATGGATTTTTAGCCTGCCTGTCAAAAATTCTACTTCCTGTTACTGACAAGATGCCCTGGTACAGAGAGCATGGACTGTGTGGTGGATATGGAGGAGGAATTCAGCCATACAGAAGAGTCCTCACAGGTTTAGTGAAACAAACAAACAAACACACAGTCAACTGGATTCTGTGATTGGCAGAACAGGGGAAGGAGTCACTTAGTTTGGGGACCTGTTAACTAAGCCTGTGCACTCCCTTTAAGCACCTTATTGAGTTGGCTTAGAGATTTCTGGCATTATTTCCTAAGATAGACAGTTTGCTTATTTCTGCTTCCTATTTATGGAGAATGATGCAGATACAAATGCTAATGGTATGAATATGGCCTATGGTGCTTTATTGTCTGTAAAATGTAAATAGATTCACCTCATTTCTTTTCATTCATTGTTCAAAATATTTATTTTTAATTAATCCTTGAAATTCAATTAAGTATTTATTTTCTCTTGCTTCTCTCCCCGTTCCCCCAATCCTTATTAAATCATTGGTACCTTGATGAGCGGGCAGGTCCAGTGGGAATGGAGGAAGGAGAAGAGAAAATCCTGCCATTTGGTCAATGTCAGGTGGGCAGAAGTGATATGGAAGAGGCTTCTTTCAGGAACTCTTTTGGACACCAAAACTTGGCTTCTGTACTAACCAGGGCCAGATGCATGAGTGACAAAGAGGACAGGAATTTAAAGGCCATCACTTATCTGCCTATTAGTTGGAAATTCTTAATGTTAGTCATTACTTTCTGTTAAGAAACCTTAATAATCATATTGTAGTCTGGCTCCTTTGTTTTACAGATAAGGAAACTGAGCTTCAAAGAAATTAAGAGCTTCGCTCAAGGTTACATAGATAATTAGTAACAAAGAGATATTTGAGCATAGCTCCTCTGAATCCAAAGTCTGTGTGTTCTCCACTATATTCTAAGTGTTTTAGATGCTAACTTTTGTGTAGGCAGGGATCTTGTCTCATCTAAGGTTGATTTTTCCTCCAGTGGAAAACACAATGCTGTGCACACAAAAGATACTAAATACACGGCTATTCATATAAAATTTTGATTAGGGAGGCATAGAAAAGATTCTAAAAGTGAAACATGGGTAGGTCATCAATTTGAGAATCTTGCACTGCCTTGGTGTATCAAGTCGGTGTCTTATATTAGGTTTTGGTGGGGAATGGATGGGTGATGAGAATAGAATGTAACTGGGGAAAGGGGAAGAATATAAAAGACAGGAGAGTGGTAACCCCCAAAGATTCATGAACAGGCATATGAATTACCCACTTAGGAGGACGCTCCATTGGGCAGGAGGGGCAACTGATTTAGGCTCTAGTCCCAGCTCCATCACTAATCTTAACTTATTTGTTTCTTTAAGATACTTTTCTCAAAACCACTGTGTAAACAGACAATGTGAGTACTTTGATCCATACCACTCAGATGAGGAAACGAAAACACAATGGGGAAGTGACTTGCCCAAGGTCACATTGCTAATAACTAGTAGAACTGGGCCTCAAATGCAGATTTCTTGACTTTAAATCAAGTACCTTTTTCAGCTGCACTCTCTTTAACTAGTGGTCATTGATAGAAAATCGCTACTCCTCACTGTGTCTCTGATTTCCTATACGTAAAATGAGGATTTTGGACAACATAATACTGGGTTAAAAGGGGCTGTACCAACCATTAAGTTCAGCACCCCTGTGGCCAAAAAGGTGAAATAATTTGCCTATGATCGCACAGATAATAAATACAATGTAATGCATTCTCTATTCAATATAGGGCCCAAATTATTGTCCATCTATAGTGCCTATTCCAGATATTCTCATTTTTATAAGGTCGATTAAATTTGGCCAAGAAGTTTCCATATCTGATCTATATAATATTTGTAGTTTGCTGAGAAATTTCAGTCTTTTGTTCCACATACAATGTGATGGGGGATGGTATAATTAACCTCATTTTTTTAATATGGAGAAACTAAGACTTGGTGAGATTAAGTGACCTTCTCAAGGTCACAAAACTTAGTGGCAGCACTAGTACTGTAATCAAGTCTTCGGAAAATAACAGCTGGTTAAGAGGGTAATATGTGAGAATAGGATCTGTATTTTGGGACCTCAGCTTGAGATCTAGGAACGATGGCTTCCTGGTCACGGATGGATTGTACCTAATAAGGGTTGGTAAAAATATTTATTTGCCTGGAGTCTTATAAATTAGCCAAAGAGGAAAAGTCATCTTCTGAGAGGGAAGAACGTGGGGGGTGGCAGAGGAGCTTTAAATCAGAGATGGTTTGGAATAGCCATTATGATGAGAAAACCAAGATCAAGGAGGAATGAAGGGAAGGATTCCTTGAAATCTGAGGGCCTGTTGGGTTGTTTTGTTTTGTTTTATTTTTTTGTATTTCATCAGTGTAGATGAGGAAAATCCCTCTATCAGTGCAGGCCAGCAGTTACTTGTCCTGCAATTGGAGTCTTTAAGAATTGTTAGAATTGATGCCATCAAACCAGATGCCATTTAAAATACAGTGCTAACTGTTCTTCCCAACTTTGTGTCGTTAGGAATTTTGAAAAGCATATCAAGTATGTCTTCATCAATCCTTATCCAAAACACTGATAAAAATGTGAAACATCATAGGACCAAGGACCAATCCTGGGTGTATTCTAGTAGAGAACTACTTCAGAATTGACATCAAACTATTGCCGATGAGTTTTTGAGTCTGTTCATTTAGCCAATTTTGATTTCATATAGCTCTATTATTTTCTAGTCCACATTTCTCTATTTTTTCTCACAACAATAGTGTGAATTTGTCAGATGCGTTATGAAAATATCAGTAAATTATAGTCCCTGACCAACAAGTGTATTAACCATGTTAAAAATGGAAACAAGGTTATTTTGGTAGGACATGACAGTCAGTCATTGCTTCTTATTCAAGATGTTCACTAATCATATTTTTAAAGATATTTTCTATGATTTTGCTTGGAATCGAAGTCAGACTTAATGGTCCAGAATTTGATATTCGATTATCTTCCTTTTTTAAAAAAATTCAGATTGATATTTGCATTTCTCCAGTCCTGTAACACCTTTCTTATTCTTGCCAATCTTTTAAAGGTGGCTCAGCAATCACAACGCCCAGCTCTCTCAGTAGTCTGGAACAAAGTTGATCTAGGCCTGGTGAACTTAACTCAGCAAGAGATGCTTGCTAATCTCTCACTCGTCTTGGGTTTTCATTTTATCAACCAGTTTCTTCTCTCTTTGCCAGTTCTCCCTGGCAGAGAAAACAGAAGAGGGAAGCAAAATAAAGCTTGAATTGTTTCCTCTCCTTTCTATCATTGATCATCCTTTATTATTGTCTCTTTTGCACTGACAATGTGATTCTGTTTTTCATCCTCAAAATCACAACTTTTCACTCCCACTCTCCCCACGTAGCCAGTTTCAAAATCTTGTTATTTCTATCTCCTCAGCATCTCCCATATGCATCCTCTTTTCTCCAATAACACAAATATCACTTTTGTTCATGTCCTATCACCTCCCACTTGGACTACGGAACTAGCTTCCTAATAGATCACCCTGACTCACATGCATCCTCCACATAGCTGCCAAGGTGATTTTCCAAAATGTAGGTCTGACCATGATAATCCTGTGCTCCTCCCCGCCCTCCATTCAATAAATTCCAGTGGTTCCTTAGGATTCAATTATGCATAAATCTTCCTCCTAGATATTTAAAATCCTTCACAGTCTGGCCCCTTCCTATTTTTCCAGTCTTCTTACACAATGCTCCTGTCCATGCACTCTATGATGTATGTATTCTGCATAAATGGTACTCATTCTATACTCCATGTCTGAAATGCTCTAATTCCTCCTCTTAGAATTCCCGGTTTCTTTCAATATTCTCCTTAAATCCCTCCTTCTGCAGTTATTTTCCAGTGCTCCTGCCCCCAGCCCAGCAGCTAGTGCCTTCCTTTCTGAATTTACCTTGAATCTATTCTGTAAATATCCTGTGCAGGCCTACTTTTCTACCTATCATTGTCACCATAAGAATATAAGCTCCTTGAAGGCAGGGGTTATTTAATTATACTGCAGTATTTGCAACATAGTAGGTGCTTGTAAGTTGATGATGGATCCATCCTCTTGTTGGCCCTGATCTAGTAAGTGTAATGTTTCTCACCAGCCTCAGTTGGCTCTAAGGCTCGGCACTTCTGAGGATATCGTAACTCAGCTCTGTCACTCTGTCACATTTGTCCTCGTTTTCCTGGCCCTTTCATTTTTTGTAGATACTTTTATTTTACCTTTTCTATGATACTTTTAAAGCACCTAAGTTGCTTTGGTTTCAGTCAAGCCATGGTATATTTGGTTGAGAAACCACACCTCTTTCTTTTCTTTCCCCAGTGTCCAGTCTCCCAGCCATGAGTTTGAAAAAAAAAACACAAAAAACCTAAAAAACAAACAAAAAACCCCTCAAACTCCCCAAAACTAACAAAAAACCTGCACAGTAACAGTACATTTAGTTGGAGGCCACTTATCCAGCAGCCACGAGTATCAGGAACCTGACAGGGAACTGGGAGGGCAGCCCTTCAAGGCTTCAAGTAGCTAACTGTCATTTTAAAAGAGTTTCTAGGGTTTAAAAATGCTTTAAATACATTGTTTCTTTCTTTCCTTATAACAATGCTTTGAGGTGGGTATTTTTTGTTTCCATTTTGCAGGTGAGGGAATTGAAAATCAGAAAATTTAAATGACTTGCTCAGTGTCACATAGCTAGGAAGAGTCAGTTATCCAAAGCAAATGTCCTAGAACAGGGGTGGAGAACCTGCAGCCTCAAGGCCTTCTAGGTCCTCGAGTCCAGGCTTTTGACTGAGTCCAAGTTTTACAAAACAAATCCTTTTATTAAGGGAATTTGTTCTGTGAGGTTTGACTTCAGTCAAAGGGCCACACTTGAGGATGTAGAGGGCCACATGTGGCCTCAAGGCTGTAGGTTTCCCACCCCTGATCGAGACTTTGCAACTCACTCAGAACCAAATACATTGCTAGGCATACTATAGGCACTTAATTAATGATTGCTATAACTTTCATTCTAATGCAAAGGCACAGCTTTTTGGCAGTCTTCTCAATGTACCACTTTTCAGGAACTCGAGGAATTGTTTAGTGAAGGGGAGACTTTTATGAGATTTCAATTTCAATTAACTTAGCACTGATAAATTAATCATTTTTTAAAATTAAATGGGAAAAAAAGATTCTCAAAGATCAGTAGAATTTGAGTTAGAGAGACACCTTGATATTTGCACAATTCCTTTCTGTCTTATGATTTCTCATATATATGTATACATTTACACACATATGTGTATAATATGTATGCTGTGTGTGTGTGTGAGTGTGTCTATGAGTACATGCATGTGCACATATTGGCCAACTTTGCCTTGTTTAGCTTCTTTATATAAAGAGGGTCATTCCATGAAGCATGCTCAGAGTTTCCTTTCCTGGTTCCTGCTAACTATGTGGGTCATGTGGAAACTGCTTATAACCATAGACTTAACCAGCATTGAGAGAAGTTGGTGTTTTTGTATGACATAGCAAGCCCTGAATGATCCTTCCATTCTCTTTTGTCCCATGACAATGTTATGGAGGATGCATGCTTTATCACTTAATAGATAGCTTCAGGCATAGTCTCTCTCACTTAGACTCTTCCAAGTGGCAAGTAGTGAACTCCTTTTCTAAATAGGCTTATGAGAGGGTCTGGGCTGTACCTTCTCTCCCTATCCCATCATCATCGCCATGTAGAGCATGGACTCACGTCAGTTTTGGTCTTAATCCCTGGTTGTATTTTCAACTTTGCATTTCCTTTTCTAAGCAGCTTCAAACTTGACGTGTAAATGCTTAGACACAACTTCATGATTTCAGGAGTTTTGGAGATCTTGGGTCCAATGAGAGGGCTGGTTAGTGGCAGAGGAAGAAGGTTCTATATTGGAGAGGATTGCTGCCACCATGTTTAGCCCAATCCTGGTTGTTTACTAGATGACATGTACCTAGAATTGTTTGGACAGTGCAGAACTGAGGTGAAATGTAAAATGTCTTACTGATAATGCCACAAACTGCTTTATGTTTAGGATGATTTTAAGTATCAACCTCCTGTCTGGGTATAACACTAATTGGCATACACCTTCTGTTTGGTTTAAAATTTATAATAGTCTTTCATGTTTTATCATTGTGTATGTGTATGTAAAGTTCCTGTGCCACACCTAATTCATATTGTACATGGAGTACCTTTTTACTTCCCCTTTGGGAAACCTTAGACATAAGCCTGAATTTTAAATAAGGCACTGAGGTTTTAAGTGAGGCGCAGGTTGAGATTTAATGAGCAGAAGATTAGGAGAACGAGAAGTCTCGACTCCTTTTCATAAGCAGCAAGGATCCAGCAGAACTGAATTCAATTCAGAACACACAACTAGGTCCAGAATAGAGGGGCTTCTTAGCGAGAGCAAAGGGTTGCAGTTTTCTAGGCTTTGATTCCAAGCATTGGTTCCTTAATGTTAGTTCTTTTTGGGTAGACTGGTCCTCATACTCCTATCTAGTCTTTTGGCAGACCCAAAATAAAAGAATTTTTAAGTCATTAGGACCAGCTAGAGCTTATGCTCTACTGACAAAGTCTTTAGCAAACCTAGTTGTCTCTAGACCAGGGCTGTACAACCTTAGGTTTTTATTGAAACAATAGACAATGTATTTCGATTTGCCATTTTAGTGAGAGCTCTGCGATAGCTGGGCTTCATTTACTAAAGCATTTATGTAAATTTCTATGCTTGTAGGGGGGCTGCATAAATCACACTGCACCTGCGGGTTGCATTTTGGACAGCCCTGCTCTAGACCATGAGGTTGGATTGGAAGTGAACACTAATGGATTGCTTTTTATAGTAAAAAGAAATCGAAGGGAAGGGTTCATTAGGGATAGAGACTAGATCATAGGATCTCAAGGATATAGGAAAATCCTGGGGGGTTGGAGATGGGGGTGGGAAGCACTGTACCAGTGAAACCCTGAAAGGTTAAGTGATTTGCTTAAGTTCATACAGTCAGGATGTACTGTAGGAGAGACTTGAATCAAAAGCTCTTTGGCTCATAAGCCATCTCTCTCTCTCTACTTCACCAGAGAGAAATAACTACATTCAACATTATATTAATTTACATGTGGATAGTATTCATTAATCTGCAATCCAGTGCTTCTTAAACTGTGGGTTGGGACACCATATGGGGTCATGAAAAATTTGGCAACAGTAAAACGTTTCTGAACACACAAAAACCAAAAATTAATCCAAAATCAAACATGTAATTAATCCGAGGTGTTTTTGGTGGCACTTGCTCGTGCTGCATCGTGCAGCTTCACTGCAGCCTTGCTTGTGAACATACAACACATGCACTTTGCACTGCAAATGCCCTCAGGCCACACAATGGAAAAGGGGTCACCAGTAGAAAAAGTTTCTTCACCTACGTCTTCTAGTATTTCTTTGTGGCATGTAAGACAGTGAGTAACTTTGTATTCTACCAGGCAGTGCTGGTGGCACATGACTCCAGAAGGTACTAATGAATTGGAAAGACTAAACATTGACTTGGCAATGTGCTGCGTCTCTGTTGTCTAAGGGCCAGCATAGCTAGATGTGGAGAGCGTTGTCCCCAGAGGTTGGTGATGATGAGTTTTTGAAGCCACAATAGCTCCTAACAACCATCTTCTAAAGATTTGGGATCTGCTTTGGTGGAAGAAGGACCCTCAAAATGAAATCATAGGTCCCTAAAGTGCTGAAGTACAGACCTATATATGAAGTGAGTATATTTTCCAAACCTCAAATTATTTCCCATAGTCTTTCAACTTTGCCTTGTTGCCACAATTTATAGTATTTCACAGAAGTGAGTTACAGTATGGTCTTTAAGTTAGACTTGGAGTCAGGAAATGGCTCCAATTCCCAATTCTGACATTTTTTAGTTACTTAATCTCGGGCAAACCACTCTATCTCAGTCTCTTCCTCTGTAAAACAGAGATAATAAGTTTCTCACTACCAAATTCATAGATTTTCATTAAGGAAAGTGCTTTGTATACTTTTAAAACACCATAGAAATGTGAACTCGCACTATATCCTAAAGCTTGTCCTTTCTATTCTAAATTCAAATCAATAAATAGACAATGAGTTGTAGAGGATAAAGAACTGGATTTAGAGCTGGAAAACCTGGGTTTTAGTGTTGGCTCTGTCACTTCTTATTTATATGACCTTGACCAAGCAACTTCTGTCTACAGGCCTCATTTTTCTCAGCAGTTAAATAATGGAGAAAGATTAGATGATCTCTGTGATCCTTTTCAGCTCTGAATCCTATGATCCTAATTATATACTGAGTCAATAATTAAGATGAACTTTCATTTTGTTGACATCACAAATCTGTAATGTACCCAAAACTAATTGCTATGCATGAATGTGCATTTTCCACAATAGACAAATGTCAACATTTTGGTTTGGGTCTCTAAATGGAGTATTTTGAAAATACACTGAAAGTTATCTTTCTTCTTGTCTTCCCGCCTGAGCCAGGACAAGCACAGGGTAACCAGTGCTCTCTCACAGATCTTGATACCTGGCTATATCTTCTTCCTTCCCTTGATCATAGGCAGGCTATTAGATTGTCCTGCTCTTTGGCTTGTCCTCAAGGTCAGAACCCATCTGGGCAAATTGCCCCATTCATGCATCCTAGCCTGAGAAATCTGCACCCATTAAGTACAGGTTCCTAGCATCCTAAAGTTAGAAGGAACCTCAGAGATCATTTAGTCCTACCCTCACCTGAAGCAGATATTGCTGACAAGTAAGAGGTCGTCCTAAATTTACTTGAACACTTCTAGTGACTGGAAACTTATTACCTACTCTTCAGACTACTCTATTTTTGGACATTTCTAAATGTTAGGAAGTCTGTCCTCATATTAATCTATTTGTTGTAGTTCCACCTTTTGGGGACCAAGTCTAATAAAACTGATTTCTCTACCATGTGACAGCATTTCAGAAATTTGAGGAAAATGATCATGTCAGGCATTCAATAAGCATTGTGCTTGGGACACAAAGAAAGGTGAAAGACAGTGCTTGCCCTTACAATCAAATGGGGATATAACAAGCAAAAAATTATGTCAAAACAAGCTATATACAAGGTAAATGAGAAATAATTACAAGAGGGGAGGCATTAGAATTAAGAGGGGTTGGGAAAGGCTTCCTGTAAAAGGTGCCATTTTAGCTGAGACTTGAAGAAAGCCAGGGGGACAGTCTTTTCTTTTTTTAACTGTTGTCTAAATCAGCTCTGCTTCTTCTACCAATCCATGTGGTATGATTTTAAGTCTCCTTACTATCCTGGTCACCTTCTTCTGGATATGTACTCCTCCTAAATGTGGTCCCCAGAATGGAGCACAATCCCCCAGATATGGACTAATTAAGGCATGGGATGAGAGATTAGTCCTACCCTCACTTTGGACACTGGGTTTCCATTAATGTAGCCTAAGATCTCATAAGATGTTTTGGCTAGCCTTGTCCCACTGTTGATGACATAAAATAGAGAACAAGATAAGGTCATTTATTACTAAGCTCTAGATGGCGAAGCCTGGTTAGGATGTGTTCTTGGTGGTCTTTGGGTTTTTACGAAGTCTCTAGGTGATTTTGCCCATCTGGAAGTAAGTTCTTTGAACGCTGCATATGTGTCTGTGTATCTATTTATCTAATACTAATTTAGAGCAAAGATTGGAAAAGGGGTCGCATTGAGAGTCAGAGGATGTAAGTTCAAATCTCAAGTCTGCCACTGTGACCTGGGGCAATTCACTCGACATTTCTTGACCTTGGTTACGTCATCTGTGAAATGAGACGCTTGCTCTAAATGGCCTTTAACGTCCTTCCCAGCTCTAACTCAACCATCCTCTAAGTCTTGGGTGTGAGTATTCTTTGTCTCTCTGCAGCGGGCACTCCATCGTAGTTTATTTGTATCTAGCACTCTTTTTCTCTTACGAAGCACTTTAAAGACATTCTCATTTGAGCTCCACAGCAATGATAAGTGCTTTATACGGGTTATCTCATGTAATCCTCAAAATGACACTCTGAAGCAGGCGCTTTTGTTACTTCCATTTTATGGATGCGGAAAATGAGGTTGCTGGGGAGATGACGTGATTAGCCCAAGGTAACACAGCTAGTAAGCGTATGAGGTGGGATTTGAACTCAAATCTTCTTGACTTCATTTCCCACCATCTGTCCACTCAGCTAGGTGGCACAGCAGATAGAGTGCAAGGCCCAGAAGCAGGAAGACCTGAGTTCAAATGTGGCCTCAGATACTTCCTGTATCACTCTGGCCAAATCACATAACCGAATTGTAGATATCCCTGTCTACCTCAGTTTCTTCAACTGTAAGATGGGGATAGTACAAGCACCAACCTTGTGGCATCGCCGTGAGGATCAAACAAGATAACATTTGTAAAAGTGCTTAACGCAGTGTCTGTCACACAGTAAATGATAAATACTGATTTCATTCCTTTCTTTCCCACCACCCACCTCCCTCTACAGCTTTGTTTTAAGATGTACAATATGTATTAATATATCCCCATCTTTCAGTGAAGAAAAACGACATCTCCAAGAATTGAAGTGATCTGCTTACAGGCACACAGGTAATTACTAGCAGACCTGGGACTAGACCTGAGGGCTCTAAGGCCTGTCCACTTTCGAGTGTGCTATGACAATTTACTTTTCTTCCTGCCAGATTATAAACTCCATGAGTTCCTGGAAGAGATTTTTACCTCCTACTTTGCCTGTGCTGGTGCCTCACACATAGACAACACTAGACCAAGAGTTTCTTCCTTCCTTCCTTCCTTCCTTCCTCCTTCCTTCCTTCCTTCCTTCCTTCCTTCCTTCCTTTCTTTCCTTCCTTCCTTCTCTCTGTCTCTATGTCTCTCTCTGTCTCTGTCTCTGTCTCTGTCTCCTTCCTTCTTTCCTTCCTTCCTTCCTTCCTTTCTTTCTTTCTTTCTTTCTTTCTTTCTTTCTTTCTTTCTTTCTTTCTTTCCTCTCTCTCTATCTCTGTCTCTGTCTCTGTCTCTCTGTCTCTCTCTCCCTCTGTCTCTCTCTCTCTCTCTGTCTCTCTCTGTCTCTCTCTTCTTTCTCTCTCCTTCCTTCCTTCCTTCCTTCTTCTCCTTCTTCCCTCCTTCCTCTCTCTCTCTCTCTCTCTCTTCTTTCTTTTCAAATGAGTAAATAAAAATTAGAATCAAAATTTGAAAGGTCAGCAAGCTATAGCTACTCTGGGACACTGGGCCTCCTTGCTGTCGATGCCAAGACTTCCCCATCTCTCTGGGGAACGTGGCAAGAAGATGATGGCTCGGGAGTAGACTGAACATGTCTATTCTCTCCTGCCTGTTTGTCTCCGCAGTAATGGGCTTATTTGCTATTAAAATCACAAAAGGGTTAGGTTTCTTGGGATTCCAAATTGCCAAGTATGAGATGAGCATATCTGCCTTCTTACTCACAAATGCAAATGGGAGCCTATGAATCTTTCCTTTAACTATAATAACATTCTATCTATTTAGTCCAGCACAATGCCATCACAATAGCTTTTTCATTCTACTGAATTCATATTAAACTAATATAAAGAGATGCTCCTGCCATACCATGAAATAAAACGATGTTCTTGACGTATTTCCAAAACATTTGGAACATTGTTTCCAAATCGACCTTGTGAATAAATTAAATAAGAGCTCGCAAAATGTCCTTTAGTGTTTTCCGAATGCATGCAGATGTGAAGTGGTGATATTTGTGCATTTCTTATCCTGGATTATGCAGTCTGTTTTGCCCATGTTGCTGGCTTTTGCGTTTATTGTGTTTGTGCTCTGTGGGATGTAGCATTCCAAGAAAGCTGACCTTCACAATTGCTCCTTTTCCCCTGCTGTCCTTGATCCATCACAGTTAACTTACTGTGTAGATTTTCAAAGAATCATGGAATTTTAGAATCGAAACATCCCAGAATCTTAGAATTATAGAACTGTAGGCCCTTTGATAAGGCTGTACAAATATATTATCCTGGAATCATACACTCTTAGCTTCGTAGACCCTTTGTGGTAGAAAGGAACATGGAGGTTATGAAGTTCAACACCTACCTGAATCAATCAATCATGTAAAGCATGAATTCTCTCTGTATATCCTTGTCAAATTGTCCTTATAAAGAAATCTCTTTTTCTTTTAAATTCTTAAACTTAATCAAGATAATCTTAGATCTATATATCTATATCTATACGTATACATTTACAGTTACAGAGTATTTGACAAACATTATTTCATTTGGGTGGCACCGTGTTATAAAGAAATTCCATTGGACAGTGAGATAGGAGAACTGGATTCGAGTCCCAGATCTGCCATTAATTAGCTTTGTGACATTGGGAAAACCATTTCTTTTCTTTGGGTCTTAATTTACTCATCTGTCACATGGTTGGGCTTGGATGTCTGAGGTTCTTCTCAGCACTGATTTTGAATTCATGACCCTATTGTTAAAGGCATTCTCAAAAGAGATAATCTATTGTGGAGACAGGAGGTGGGTAACCACAGGGAAAGAAGATAATGTTCCCAGTCTACTCACTATCACCTTCCTCTTATATTCATCCATTGGCAGATGACAGAAAGAATAAATAAATGGAAATAGAGAAGTCTGGATTCATGGTGTAGGTCAAAAAGAAGTAAAGAAAACTTTCCCCTCTCTGTTTTCTTCTCCTTCCTTGAGACGAAAGATACTATTTGATCATAGAATTATATCTCATGGACCTGAAAGGGACCTCAAAGGGCATCTAGTTCAACCCTGAAGTTTGCCTGAGGTATGTGTTCCTCATAAGGACCAGTTTCCTCTTCAAAACCTCCAATGATAAGGAATTCCTCATCTTCCATTGTAGCCCAGTCCTTTCCTGAACAACTAGGATGGATAATTTATTTATATAACATTTTAAGGGTCTAGATTTCTAAAGCAATTTTTTTCAAAACTGCTTCAGAAGGTAGGGGATACTGAAAAAGAAACTGAGTTTATATGAAACACCAGGGGTCACATAGCTATTCATTGGCCAAACTAGGATTTGAACTCAAACCTCCTGGTGAGGGTTCAGAATTCTTTCCTTTTATATCTCGCAGTCTTTTCTTAGAAAGGTCCTGCAGCTCAAACATTCAAAGATACCTGCAAACTATTTTAATTTCTTTGATTGGAAACTCCTTCACAGACTGCCCTCCCTTCCCCCATATCTCTCATGACAGCAAAAAGTCCTCTTGAAGACAGAGTCTTAGAAATCTGTGGCCCCCAATCTCTGATGAATGTCGACTGGAAGATTCTTTTCAAAGTTTCTGGTTTTTCATTTGAAGAAACATTGCCCCCTTATCACTGATCCAGACCAGCTTGGCTTAATAAAAACCAACATTCCCCTCCCTACCATGCAGTGATTAGCACCATGCACACTGAATACCAGGAGGAACTGTGAGACTTTAGTGTTCAAGTGGAAAGTCATGGTGATTCTATGTGTGCATGTGTGTGTGTGCGTGCGCATTCACGTGTGTGTGTGTGTATGTGTATGTGTGTGTATGTGTGTGTATTTTAAAGAGAAGAGAGATTTTTTTCATTTAATACTTTAAACTCTTTGGCTTCAAGATTTTTTTTCTGAAACAGATCAAAACCATTTGGGGGTAATCCACCCAATTTTATTGTTACCAGCTCTGTCAAATTGGATCCAGCTTTATTATAGGCTTGGTCTCCCTGACTCCCTTTTGATTTAGAGGGTCTTTTGTCTTGGCCTAGAAAGGTGATGATGCTCTTTCTAGTAGACAAGCTACATCAGAGAGGTCATAGAACTGTTGGAATGGACCAAGGAAGGAAAAAAGAAAACAAGTGTTTATCAAGTACCCACTATGTGCCAGGCATTGGGCTCAGTACTTTACAAATATAATTTCATCTAATCTTCACCACAACTCTGAGAATTGGGTGCTATTATTATCCCCTCTTACAGTTGAGAACACTGAGAGAGACAGAAGTGAAGTGAGACTGAATTCAAACTTACATCTTCTTGCCTCCAGGACCAGTGCTTTCTCTGGTGTGCTACTATACTTCATGATCTACTCTCGGATCTCTTCTATTGGAATTTCAATGTTCTTGGAGAAGTGTGCAGCCAAGCTGATCACCTACTATGTGCTAGACACTGTTGGAGATAAAAGATGAAGAAGACATGATACCTAAAAGACTGCTTATACCACGGAAGGATGAGATATAGTCACAAGTGCCGATTAGAACTATAATGAGAGATAGAGAGCATGTTAGATGTGTATCCTAAAAACTCAACGTCATTGACAAGCACTGCTTCAGGCTTTTCTTCTCTTATATGCCTTGATGGTCACCTTTACCATTTTTTCCTTGTCTACAAAGTCCAGCCACTGAATGTGCTAGTACTATGTACAATGCTGTCCTGTGCTATGGTAGCACTCATATGCCTTTGATCCTTAAAGTGTTAAAAACATCATCAGAGAGATTTGTTTTAATTATTATCTAGTTAAATGTGGCAACATTTCCCCCTCCTTCAGGGTATGCCTTTCTATTTTCTTGGCATTATTTCATGATAATCATTATAAAAATAATAACATGATAAATGTTTCGCCATTTTATAGTGACACTCATCTGATGATCTCTAAGCGTTTGTAAACACTAATTAAAATCTTGTAATATGCCTGGGAGGAAGGAAGGTATTATAATCATCAGCATATAAGTGGTTAAACTGAAAGTGGAGAGCTTATATAACTTGTCTCAGACCTGAGTCCTCACAAATTGTAAGTAATTTGGTTTCTTACGCCAAGTGATCTATGAAAAGATTGCTAGTCAACTAGTCAACTAGCATTTATTAGGTGAACATTATGTGCCAGGCTCTGTAATAAGCTCCAGGGAGCCAAAGCAAAGCAAAAAAAAGTCCTTGCTCTTCTCTCGACTTCAGACATTGCTGTCTTCTTGGTTGACCACTCCTTATCTCCTTCCTTGGTATAGACATTCGCCAAGGCTCAGTCCTTGGCCCTTGGATTACTTGGTCCCTCTCACTGCCCTCTCTCCTTGGACAAATTCATTAAATAGTCACATTTTTAAATTATTTTATTATATTATCATTTAAACATGATTGTTAAATTTACATTTCAAACCCCACCTAAAGTGTCCAATCCTGCATTTTCATCCGGCCGCTGGATATGGCAACTCGGATGTCCAATCAGAAGCTCAGACTCACCAGGTCCAAAATTGAAATCATCTCCCCTGACACCCTGATAGTCTTCCCACCTTCTCTATTTGTGTTTTTGGTATCACTACATTCCTAACCATTCAAGCCTAAAATCTTGGGGTCAAACGTTTCCATGATTTTATAGTTAGAGAGGACCTACCTTAGAGGTTCAAACCTCCCATTTTACACATGAGGTAATTTTAGCCTGACTTGATGAAGTAATGTAGCTAATTAATGGCTGAGCTGGACTTCAGGCTTGGTTTTTTGCCCCAGATCATAATAGTTTTTCATTATGTCATGAAACCCATCACCAGCTTTTCCTCTTCTCCTTTTATTTTTTTGTTTCTCCCCTCCCTCCATCCAAATCTTATTTCCAAGTTAACAAGTCTTGTCAACATTTATTGAATTTGTCCTTCCTTTCAACTCATAGCCACTAAATTTGTTTGTGCTCCCATTCCCCTCCATCAGGTGCTACCTTTCCAGTTTTCTGACCCTTTCCTCCCCTCTGTGCATGTTACAATCCTGCTACACTAGTATGTCTGCAGTTCCTCAAATAATACTTCACCTCTCATCTTTGTGTCTTTGCATGGGCTGCCTCCCGTTGCTAGAATTCTCTACCTCATCACCTCTTTATTTTCCTGACTTCCTTTAGGATCAGCTCATGTGTCATCTGCAGAATGCCTTTCAGATACTTTTCCATCTACTATGTGCATATCTTGTATGCATCTAGTTATTTACATGTTGTCTCCCTATTAGAATTTAAGCTCCTTGAAATCAGGGACTGTTTCTTTTTACCTTTTGTATCCCCAACGCTTAGCACAGGTCTGACACATAGTAAGTACTTAATAAATGCTTCCTGATTGCCTAGCTATACTAGCCTCTTCAATAGCCTTCCATCTCCTTTCCCTTCTCTAATACATTCTCTACATAGCTGTCAAATAATCTTCCTAAGACCCAAATCTAACCATGTTAGCCCCTACTTAAAAATCTTCAATAACTCCTCGTTGCTTATAGGACAACACAATAACTCCTTAGCCTTAGAGCTTGCTCTGTGGCATACGGCTCCTCCTACTTCACAGAATTCTTGTGTGTGTGTGTGTGTGTGTGTGTGTGTGTGTGTACCAGACTGTAAGCCACTTCCCAATCCAGTTTTGTTCTCTCATTTCTTACAATATCCATTTTTTTAAAAAATGTTCAAAGCCCTTTATAACCTGGCTCCAATGCACCTTCCCAGGCTTATGATACATTATCCTTTTTGTATATTCTATGGTCTCACCAGCATGCTTTGATGTTCCCTCCTAGACCTATCATGTCCATCTCTGCGTGTTTGGTGCCCCATGCCTGGAATGCACTCCCTTTTCACCTCTTCCATTTAGAATCCCTAGCTTCCTTCAAAACCCAGCTCAAGTGCCATGTCCTACATGAAACCTCTTCAGTCAAACGGCTGCAGTTGAGGACCTAGAGGGCCACATGTATCCTTGAGGCTGCTGGTTCCCCACCCCTGACCTAGACAGTGCTTGGAATGAAAGGCAGCTAGGTGGAGCAGTGGATAGAGTACAGGGCCTGGAACCAGAAAACTCATCTTCAGCATCAGACACTTACTAGATGTGTGAGTATGGGCAAGTGACTCAACCTTATTTGCCTCAGTTTCTTCATCTGTAAAATGAGCTGGAGAAGGAAATGGCAAATCATCCTGGAGTATCTTTGCCAACAAAACCCCAATGGGGTTAATACATATTTGTGGAGTAAAAATGAATGGAGAATAGAAAGGAATGATGCTAAGTAAGTAGGAAAAAACTCTGTCCTGGCTATAAGTATATTTAGGTTCTAGGCTGGGCTCTGCCACTGTCTCACTGCCAGGCTTCGGGCAAGTCACCTTCTTCTAAAGCCCCAGTTCCCCATCTATTCAAAGAGGGGGATGTACTTCATGGCCCCTTCTAGTTATAATAAAATTCTGAACAATAGACAGTGTTGCATCCAGATTTCCTTATGAGTGCAGCTCATAGTTGTCAGCCTAACTCCCTGCATTATTTATTTCTGGGCTAATTCGACAGTCAATGCTGTCCTTATGAGGAGATGCAGTAGGCGATAAGGCTCCTTTCCTGTGATCCTGGAGGTGTCCATAAGGCTCCTATTCCGCTGAAATTCACTCTCCCATCTGTTCACTGAGGCTTGAAATTCCTAAAACTGAGTACAAAGACTTTCACTTCACAATTAGAGCTGGGCTGAGAACGAAAATCCCCTTAGGAAGCCAGGGTGAACTTGAAGGCAACTTGCTTTAAAGGGAATCTCATAAGACTTGCTGACATGACATGGGTCTGAGTCCTGGTTCTGCTATTCATTATCTATGAGGCCTTGGATAAGTCACTTATTTGACCTCTCTGAGCTTCAATTTCCTCAGATGTAAAAAAGGATGACACTTTTTTTTTCCTTTTAACTGCAGGAGATTGTTTTGAGTAAAATGTTTTGGAAACAGTAAAGTGCTGTGGTAATATGAGCTATGATTGTGTTCACACTAACATATAAATAGAAAGTCAGCACAGCAGAGTGGATGGAGAGATAAGTCGGGCAGGCAGGCAACAAGCATTTATTAAGCACTTACTTTTGCTAGGCATTTTGCAAAGTGTTGGGGATTCAAAGAAAGGCCAAAACAGTCTCTGCCCTCAAGGGGCTCACATTCTAAGGAGGGCTGTGTATATAAAAACATAAACCAGCTACGTACTTAGAAGGCATATACAGGGTAAACTGTAGGTAGTCTCAGAGGGAAGGCACTAGCATGAAGGGGGAACAGGAAGACTTTTGGCGTACACGCACCTCAGGATCAGACTAACAATAGGAGGAATCTGCAGCAGGGAAGGGAAGTCTTCAAGAATGAAATTCTGAAGACATAGAGAGAAATAATTCTAATGAGAAGGAAAAGTGTGGCTGGGTAAAGAAAACAGTGTGGATGCCCAGGGAACTCATCAATCAACATACACAAAAAGTAATAATAAAAAACATTCACAGAAGATGGAAACAAAGTTGGTGCCAGAGGATGAATTCAAAACTGTGGCTCTGTGTGACTCAGAGATGAAGCACTCGAGCTCTTTGGATCATGAAATCTCTTCATTGGCCACTGATTTATTTTCCTTTTTCCTTTTAAATGTCTTTTATTTTTAATTCACGGACTAAAACAAGCATTCTATAACATAGTATGATAAAAAAGATGATTGCACATGAAGCTGCAAATCTATTACAACTTGCCATTTATGTTAAATATATAATAAAGTTATCATGTAAATATCTTTTTTTCTTCCCTCCCCCTCCCCATCCTAGAAATGGCTACCATTAGACACTAATACATATGTGCGTGCAAAATCATTCTATGTATACTTCTATTTCTCAGTTCTTTCTCTGGATGCAGATAGCATCATCTTTCATATGTCCTTTGTAGTAATGGGTACTTATAATAGTCTAAATGACTTATTTGCTTAAAGTTGTTCTTAAAACAATATATCTATTACTGTACACAACATTTCTTGGTTCTGGTCATTTCACTCTTCCTTATTTGTGTAAGTCTATCCATGTTTTTTCTAAGATCTGAGCTCGTCCTTTCTTATAGCACAGTGGTATTCCATCATAGTCGTATACTACAACTTCTTCAGCCATTTCCCAATTAACAGGCATCCCCACCATTTCTGTTTGCCACCATAAAAAGAGCTATTATAAATATTTCAGAACATATAGATTCTTTTCTATTTCCCTAATCATCTTTGGAAATCCATCTACTAATGGTATTATAAGTCAAATGGTATAGGCAATTTAGTAACTCTCTGGGCATAATTCCAGATTGCTGTCCAAAATGGTTGGATCAGTTCACAATTCCACCAACAATGAATTAGTGTCCTAATTTTTCTACATTTAAAGCATATTTAAAAGGGATTGACCCATCCTTAGCTTCCCTCTTCTATTCCTGATAGCATATCATGTCAAGACTACTTGAGTCTCTCCCATGAAAGGGAGATTACTCTATCTACATGGTCATTGCTACCATGTGGAAACCAGAAAAGGTACTCAGCTACGCAAATTGAAGTTGACCTTCAGGCTTATGCCTGTCTTTTTTAGCTTTGTGTTAGCTTTCCTAAGCATAGATGAGCAAATGGTAATCCTGAAACTGACATGTACATCTTGGAGACAACCTTGTGAGTCTGAGAGAGCAAGAGATGCCAATTTCCTTACTCGGAGATTACTGGAAGTAGAGCTGGAGGAGTTTCAATATTGAAGTGGATACTATTGACAGGTGGATATTATTGACAGTGAACACCATTGACAAGTTCTGATTCCCGCCTGGGCATTATAGAAGCCATGAACCTGAAGGGAATTGCTTGTACAGTGCAGAGCTGAGGTGAATTGCAAGATGTCCTATTTAGCTTTTTTACAAAACCCTTTATGTTTTGACAGTTTTAAGTTTCTACCTCCTTAGAGAGTATAACTATAATTGTTATTTTATTTTGTTTTAAGTCTTTTGTGAAGTGTATTTCTGGGGTTTGGGTGTGTTAAAATATTTCTTTTGTGTGGAGGAAATAGCTTTTCCATTCCAGATTCATGTTGTATTGTATAACTTTTTGCTGTTCCTGTTGGGGAGACTCTAGTCATGAGTCGAATTTGAATTTTAAGGAATTTCCCCCAGGGAAATGGAGTAGATGTATAAAGAACCAAAGAGTATGAGGAAAATAAAAGTCTAACACCCTCATTAGATGTCTGGCTCATGAAGGACTGAACAGGCCCCGATGTGCATGGGTAAAGTAAAGGAATTACTGACTGGAGCAGGGGAGTGTTTGGCCCAGCAGAGGTCCTTATTTGTTACATGTGGGGATTTCATCTCATTTCTTAGGGACTGATTCCAATCAACCACAAGCACTTAATCATTTTGAGACCTTTATATGACTTCATTGCTCGTCTTGGTTTTTTCTTTCTTTTGAATTAACCTTTTGTCTCATTAGTGGGGTGTTTAGGACCCCATTCTGATTGTCCTGGGTATTGGTAGGGATCCACTGGAGGAAAGTGAGGCTTTCTATGTGTTGTT
Source organism: Trichosurus vulpecula (assembly GCF_011100635.1). Lineage (NCBI taxonomy): Eukaryota > Metazoa > Chordata > Mammalia > Diprotodontia > Phalangeridae > Trichosurus > Trichosurus vulpecula. Next base: position 10,461,089 of record NC_050575.1, on the reverse strand, counting down.
GGGATTTTCCCAAGCTTCTCCCTGCATGGCTCTCTTTGCATTAGCATGGGGATCTATGGTGGGAAATTTATGGATTGTCCTGTATATTTCAGGGACCCAGAAGAATTTGTTCCCTGCCCAATTTGGTTTCCCACTTGAGAGTAGATTCCATGTTCCCCATTCCCTGTGGAGGAATTGCAGCATTTCTTCAACTGTAGATGTGACTCCATATAGGGTCGAGAGTGGAAAAAGTTTAAGAAGCCTGTTCTAGAGATCATTTGGGGTTAGCGGTTCCCTTTAAGAGGAAAAGACTTTTTACTCTTTCTATTTCTTACTTTTGTTGTTTTTTATTATTCCATTTTCAATTTTCTTTCTTCTTTTTCTCTAGTTGCATAGGCTGGGACAAGGTCTGTACAATTACTGAGCTGGCAATAACCTATGGAAACTTTCCCAAATGTCCTTTTTTGTTGTATGTGCATAACTTCATATTTGGGGTAATTATGATCTCTAGGCATACCTGCTGTGGTTCACCTGGGCACTCCCCAAACACTGTTCAGTTTGAGGCTGTTAATGACTCTGCTGAATGGGCTCCTATGACCCTTTACATTGCATTTAGGAGACAATTAGGAATTATGCCATGCCGACCTTTGGAGACTCTTTGGTGCGACACGCTGGGGGAGGCATTTGAAGGGACAAAGCTCCCCATGATCCTAGAGACCTTTCCAGAATTGAGGTTTCAAACAAATGTGCCAAATGCACCCTTGTTGGTTTGCTGAGGACAGGAGACATTTACCAAGGGGAAGACTGGGATAGGGAATAAGCAGACTGCCTTGCCTGGCAACCAGTCAACTATGTGGACTAGCTCAGTGTCTGACACTAGGAATCATGAAGCTTCTGGAATATTTCAGCAGGCCAGTGAAGTTAGCAGATGGGCACTTTGGGGATGATGAAGCAATCCCCTAATTGACCACTGAGCAGGAAGGGGCAATGAATCAGTGGACCTTTAAAAAGGGAGTGACTCACCCTTGTTGGTGAGACTCACCTTTCCAAATGACATTGTGCAACTCTGATACTTCTGGTGAGGGGAGAAGAGGGATGCTTCTCTCTTTCTGGATAGCATATTGACTATTCCCACAGGCCAGGCCACCTAAAGTGTTGGGCCTCTAACTAGCTTTTCTTTGTCCTAATTTGCCTTGTTGTAGGTGTTTGATTAGAGATCAAAATATCTAAGTTTGGAGATGAACTTGTGAGTTTAAGCAATTCAGAGGCCCTGGGTCCTCAGCAGGAGCCAGCCGCACCTTGAGAGGGCAGGACTTCTTAAAGATGACCACGAGAGAGATGAGCCTCAGCCCTTGGCATGGATCCTTTCCAGAAGGCATGGGCCTGGAGGGAAATGTTTGGATATTTAACACCGAAGTAAAACATAAAATGTCTGTTCAGTAGTCCTATTAAACTCTTCACATTGTGATGTTTAAGTCTTCCCCACATTGCAAGGAAATAATAATTACAAATTATGAGATACTGATTAGTTAAGTTAATACATTTTGTGAATCTTTATGTTTAGTGTTTATTTTGTAGGTAGGAAATAAATAGCTATTCCATCTTTATTCATTTTATACATTGAGCACCTTCCTACAGCTCCCGTTGGCAAGACCCTATACATAAGCTGAGCTTGGTTGATGTTCAGTCATTTTCAGTCTTGTCCTGCTCTTAGTGACTCCATTTGGGGTTTTCTTGGCAAAGATACTTGGAGTGGTTTGTCATTTCCTTCTCCAGCTCATTTTACAGATGAAGAAACTGAGGCAAACAGGGTTAAATCACTTACGCATGGTCACATAGCTTGTGTCAGAGATCAGATGTGAACTCAGGAAGATGAGTCTTCCTGACTTCAAGCCCAGTGTTCTATTCACTGCATCACCTACCCTAAACTAAACTAAAGCTTTAAGCAATTTTCCCCCGGGGCTCCAGAGAGGGGATATAATGAACTGAAGCATAAGTATGGGTCCAAAGCTGAGAGGGACCCTATAGTAATGGAAAGGGAGAGGGTGCAGCGACCCAACTCCCTGGGCCTGGCAGTGCTTACTTATTATTAGATACAGAAAACATACTGGAGGCCTCCTCAAGATACTCTATGTGTGATAAAAATGTGATTATTCTGGTTATTAGCTAGGGAAGCACACTAGATGTTTGGGTTTGGGCGAGAATTTCCTTTTCTCCTGCTGCCCTGATTCTATCCTGGTCCGATGCAGTAAAGCCATATGGCAGCCTTTATCTTTGGGAATTTCTTTCCCTTCCTTCCTGCAATAATTGTCTGGATCTAAAAAGCTTTTAAAATGCATTTGGGAGAAAGAGAAAAACCAGATAATAACAGCAGCAATATTCTGGAGCCATGTGACCTTGCCCAGGTCACTTCTCTTCCCTCTCTCATTGTAGCCTGCATAAAAGTAGGGACCATGTTTCGTCCAAATATTGTGTCTTTTCCCACACAGAGTATTGCGTAAGCTGATTATGGTATCACAGAATGATAGAAGTTAGCGCTAGAGGAGACTTTAGAGAGCAGGATAATAGATTTATAGCAAGAATGAACCAGAGAGGTCATGTGGTCCAAACCCCTCATTTTATAGATGAGGAAATGTAGCTCAAACAAGTTAAGTCATCTGGGAAAGATCACAGTGGTAGCATATGGCAGAGAGAGAATTCAATCCAGATCCTTTAACTCTAACTATTTCATCTTATCCTTTGCTCCATGATTTTATCACAGGACCCAAATTTCTCATCTTTCATATGAAGAAACTGAGGTCTAGAGGTTGGAAAGTGACTTACCCAAGGTCACACAAGAAGTAAGTAGCAGATTTGAATTTGGAACCTAAGTCTTCAGATTCCATATCCAGGATCATAATAATATTTTTTTAGTTGGATGGTGATATGATATCTTCTGTGCTGTTGTAAAGAAAGTACTTCATTAACCTTAAGAAGTTTTGGAGAGGAAGTATGTCCCAGTGGAATGTGCATTGGCCTTGAAGTTAAAGGGAGAGAGTTCAAATCTAGCTCTGCCCATTGCTTCTTGTATAGATGTGAACAAGCCACTTAATGCTTCTGGACCTCAGTTTCCTCATCTGTAAAATGAGGAAGTTGGACTAAATGACCCCCAAGGTCCCATCTTGCTCTCAATCGATAATATTCTGACAGAAATGAGAGCTGTTATTTGTGTTACTGATATTGACATAGGAACTATTTTATTTTTCAGAAAAGTGTGATTGTCCAGGGGGTCTGAAAGAAGATGGCCATGAGGGATTCCCACTTAACCTGCCCCTTGTGAGAAAAATCACTTTTGAGCACAATTACATTTTGCTGAGGGCAAGAGAGAAGAACACACAGAAAACTGGCCCAGTTCACTTTGCCTAGATAAGGCTAATGGACTGCTAAGTGACTCATCTGGCTTAATGTAAAGAAGTGTAAGGTAATGAGTCAGACATTAAAAATTAATCATAGATGATGGCTGACGAGATCAGAGGCGATTGAGAAGGATACCTTGAAGCCACCTGCAAATGTTTGCCACTGATAATTAGGCTGAAGGGATATATCTGTAGGTGTTCTGGGGAACATGCTGCCTGAAGATTTGGGCCTACAAATCTTTATCTAAGCATTTCTTGGTATTGATTCATCTTAGGAACATCAGGCTATGCAACAGACCTTGAATTTCTAGGGAATATATAGTGTGCTTTAAACTTCGAAGTAGAGACCCCAAGAAGGAAGTGTGTTATACCAGCTCAAATCAGGTTTATATTGGAGTGAAAACTCAATTCAGTTCAGTTTTGTTTAGTTCGACAAATGTTTTCCTGGCCCTTATCGTGCGCAGAGGGTTATTCTCCATGCATAGTGAGATGCATTATTTTAGATAAGACAGGACCCTTCTTTCATGGAGCTTACTATTCAGTGTCAATCGATCAAAAAGCATTTATTAAGCTTTTCTTATTTGCCAGGTACAATACTAGAGGCTGGAGATACAAAGACAGAAACGCGTCAGTGTCTGCCCTCAAGGAGCTAAGAATCTACAAGAAGAGATACCAATTGCACATGTAAGTACATGCAATGTAAGTAGAGATATCTTGTACACACATAAGTGCATGTAACATAAGGAGATACTATGTATTCATATAAGTGCATGCAACATAAATAGATATTATGTACACAAATAAGTACATGTAACAGATGTAGAGATAGCTGCACACATAAGTACATGCAACATAAAAAGAGATACCTTGTAGATGGGACACAAGCAGATGCTAAATGAGAGAATAGGGAAGCTAGGTGGCACAGTGAATTGAGGGCCAGAGTCAGCAAGAGCTGAGTTCAAATTCAGCCTCAGACACTTATTAGCTGTTTGACTCTGGGCAAGTCATTTAACCCTGTTTGCCTCAGTTTCCTCATTTGAAAAATGAGCTGGAGAAGAAAATGGCAAATCACTCCAGTATCTCTGCCGAGGAAAATCCCAAATGGGGTCATGAAGCATTGAACCGGACTGAAAAAAATTGAACAACAATATAAAAAATGAGCAGATAGTAATTGGCACAGGGTGGGGAGTGGGGGGCAGGCAGGCAGATGCAGTAAGAAATATTAGAAAAAAGCTTTATGTAGGTGGTGATGCATGAACTGAGGTTTGAAGGAAAGTAGGGATTCTAAAAAGTGGAGGTGAGGAGGGAGAGCATTTGATAGAACGTGGTGTGTAAAGAGAGATGATCGTAATGTACAATATAACATAAGCCACTAGAGAGGTACCAACAGTAGAGCTGTACAAGTTCTGAGAGGGGCAAGGGGAAATTCTAAAGGGAAGCCCATTAGGAGGATCAGGGTTCCTGGAGGACAGAGTATGTGAATTAGGAGCAGATCGTTTTGAAGCAGTGTGGACCAGAAAGAGAAGAGAGTGCTGGAATTTAGGGATTTAAATAATGAATTGCAAAACAGACCTAGACACCATGCCTCCCAGATCAGTTTGCCCCTAAGTCGCCTAGGCCATGTCAGACTGAAGGTGAAAGCCCGAAACACCTAAGTCAGCCACAGCAGAATAGAGAATGCATTGGTTGGGAAATCAGAAGACCCAACTCTGTCCCCAGCTGCTGTGTGGATTTAGGAAAATCTCTTCATCTCCCTGGGATTCAGGAAAATGAGAAGATCCTAGATTCATAGATTTCAAGCCAGAAGAGATCTTTAGAGGCCACCTAGAACAACCAATCTCATTTTACAGATGAGGCAGTTGAAGTACAGAAAAGTCAAATGACTTGCCCAGGGTCACACAGCTAATAAGTGTCAGAGGTAGGATTTGAATTCAGGTCATTCTGACTCTAAGACCAGCGTCCTGTCCTCCATACCGTGTTGCCTCTCAGGGTTGGACTTCATGAGCACTAAGATAACTTCGTGTCTCGTATTTTTCTCGGTAGTACAGTGGGTAGAGTCAGGAAGAAGTGAGTTTAAATCCTGCCTCAGACATTCACTAGCTGTATGACCTTGGATGAATCATTTAACCTCTCTGCTCCTCAGTTTCCTCATCTATAAATTGGGGATGGTAATATCTGCCTACCTCACTGGCTTGTGAGGATTAAATGAGGTATTGTTATGATTATTATCTAACAATATGGAGTTGTAGCTTTAAATTCAACTTGGTTGGACTATACCCTGTGTTTGTTCCTCAGGCCACTAAAATATTCATTCGAATCAGTTGAAAAAATGAGAAATTTGCTAAGGGGAAGAAGGATTTTTAGAAGTTTTTTTCTGCTCAAATCTGTAAGTATAAACATATTTTTTTAAAAAGTCAAGTCAAAGGAAGTCTGAACCAGAGGCATCGTGTTACAGGGAAAATGCCTGGGCTCTGGCCTCAGAAGGGATGGGTTCAGATGCCACCCTTGATATTTTCTACTCGTGTGATCTTGAGTATGTCACGTGACCTCTGTTTGCCTCAATTTCCTTCTCTGTAAAATGAGGAGCTTGAACTCCGTGGCCTCTTGAAGCCCCTTCTCGCCCTGGATCTTTGATCTCATGATACTCTTCATTCTGCTGAGGGCAAGAAAGGTGGTGGGGGGGTTTGGGGGAGGGAGGCAGAGAAGAGTCAGTCTAGGCTACACCGTAGAGCTAAGGTTATGTTGCATATTGTCAAAGGCAGGGAGGATACGTGCAATAAAATATGAGTTTATAAAACCGAGCCAGGTGTTAGGGACGCAGTAGGCTCTCAAATACTTGCTGGTTGATAAAAGGGAAAACCAAGCTAATGATAGAAGTTTGATTTGAAAATATTGCACAGGCTTTCATAGCTCTTATATGAGGCTTCAAGGGGTGGGAGGTCACCAGATCTCTGATCCCGTGGCACTTAAGATCTGTTATGATTTAGGGAGGCCTTAGTGAGATGACAGCTGCAATTTTTTTTCCAGTTAGCCTGGAACAAGGGAATTACTGTATGTATTTTAAAGCACTTTGAAAGGTACAAAGAGATTTAATCATATAAGACTTTCTTATCCACCTTCCTCCTTTTCTTATATGGACTCTCACTATATCAATTGGTTTCCCTGTTTCCGATCTATCCTCACCACAGCTCCCAAAAGAATCTTTGTAAAGCATTGGACCGACCGTGTCACTGCCCTGTTTGAGAATCGTCATTTGTCTCCTTACTGTGTCTGGGACAAAATACAAATTCCTCAGCTTGGAAACTAAAAACAAAACAAGATATTTTACTGATTCTTGTTGTCTTTATGTCAAAATCATTTCAATCCCCCGTTCCTCCAAACTGATCCCTCCTTCGTGATAATAAAAACAATTAAGCCAAAACATTTGCTAGGATGACCACATCTGCCAGTGCGTACAATCTTCTGTCTTTGTTCCCTGCCTTTCTGCCTTGAGTGGGTTTGCATGATTCATTCCTATGTTCTCTGAAACCTTCATTTTTCATTTGTTTTGGTTTTGTTTGTTTGTTTTTTTAGCAGGAGAGGAACTTCCTTTTCATGGCGTCTTCATTTGCATGAAGTCCTTGTGTTTTATTGATTCTTCTTATTTTGCTTTGTAGCAGTTCATAAATCATTCCATGTTTTTATGAATTCTTCATATATACCAATCCTTACTGCAAAACAATATTCCATTACAGTAATAAGCCATCCTGCTTTTTTTGGCCATTATCCAATCTATGGGCACCTACTTTGTTTCCAGGTCTTTGAAAGCACCAGATGAGTTGCTATGAACAGTCTAACATACATTGGACCTTTGTTTCAGGCTTTAACTCCTTTGGGGTGTGTGCCCAGTGGTGAGATCATTGGGTCAAAGAATATGGACAACTAAGTCACCTTTGTTGAATAATTCCAAATGGATTTTCAGAATAGTTTGACTATATTTTAGCTCTATCAGGAGAGCATTACTGTGTCTGTTCTTCCATAGTATCTCCTTTTTCTCAATACTAACTATTCTCTGTCATCTTTGACAATTGCTTGGTGTGGTGTGTGAAATCACATTGATTTGATTGCATTTTTTCTTACCATTAGTAAATTGGAGTATGTTTTCATGTGGTCACAGAGTTTCTAATCTTTTGCAAACTATTTGTTCATGAAACAGAGGCAGCTGGTGGCTCTTTGAATAGAGTACTGGATCTGGAGTCAAAAGGGTCTGAATTCAAATCCAGCCTCAGATGTTTATTGGCTGTGTGACCCTGGGCAAGTCACTTAACCTGTTTGCCTCAGTTTCCTCAACTGTAAAAAGGGAAATAGCATAGATTGTTGTGAAGATCAAATGATATAATATTTGTTAAAAAGCACTTAGCCTGGTGCCTGGAGTATAGTAGGTGTTATATAAATACTCATTCCCTTCCCTTCCCTTTCCTTTCCCATGTAATACTGATTACCTTGGCCCTAGCACCTGAAGGTCAGGTACCATCTCGCCACCCCCCCCCCCCCCCGAGGAGTCTGTGGTACCTTTAGGGAGGTTTAAGGTATCTAAGCTCTCTGCAAATGGCTCTATCTAGCTCCTACTAATGGTGTCCTCCTAAGTACAGGAAGGTAGTCCCTTGCACTCTAGTTCCATTCAAATATTAATAGTCAGATTCCCTTTTATAAAGACATATTTTCTTCAAATATAGAAGCAGATTACTCCCCTTAATACACAAGGCTTCATCTCCTAACTTCACACCAGTCTCTGCAGAATGGATTAAGTTCCTAGTTTAGCTCAGTTCCTATAGAGCACAGTCCCAAGTCCCAAATCCCCCTTAGGGTTGAGTCCCTTGAACCCAGGATTCCCTGCCAGGCTGACTGGCTGCAATATCCCACTTTGAAATGTTGGCTCGAAGGACATCATGGCTGAAATCTTGGTCCCTTGGGCTTACTGCTTGGAACTGAGGACAAATGAAACTGAACAAGACTAAACACCCCAGGCATAGGATTCAAAGGGAACTGGGAAGGAAAGGAAGCCTCCTTTCCTTCACTAGTTAAGTTCCTGTCCCCATGCTGTGAGTCCACTGTGATGTTCCCCTGTGGATGGCAACAGGATAGAGAAAACATAAAAATGAGGCAGTTTGTAAAGATCCAATCTGTTCTGGCTATGCAATCAAAGGAAGCTACTCCCACCCATGTAGCAGGGCAACATAGAGAAGCAGGTTGCCTCCATTTTAGGCAATCTGGACATGTTTCAAGGCCCCAAGGCCCCATTACATTCACATCCTTTGACCATTTAGCTCTGGGAGAATGTTATTGATATATATGTAATTTGTGTCAATGCCCAATATAGTTCAGATGTTGGATTTTTACTGGTAATATTTGTTTTTCATACTCTATCACTTTTCATAATTCTGTTTCCATTCAGTTTACTTACTTTTAATATTCTTTAGTGAAAATTCTCTCTTTTGGGCTTTTTTTTTTTGGTCTTCTTTCTTATTTCTTTAGTTAAGAATTAACTCCCCACAGCTTTAGGTACGGAAGATACCTACTAATAGTCTTTTCAATTTATTATTGGTGAGCCCTTTTCTATGTAGATTAATCATCTACTTATACCTTATGGTGGTATATGGTATAAGGTGTTGATTTCAACCTCATTTCTGACAAATAGTTTCTAATTTTCCTAGTAGGTCTTGTCATAACAGAAGTTCTCCCATTTTATGTTTTCTGGATTATCAAACATTGGGCTACCGTTTTCAATTCTTCCTGCTTCTCATTTGTAGGTCTTATTTTTCTGCTTTTTAAAAACCAGCACCAAATGGCTTTGCTGTCTCTTGCTTTATAAAATAACTTTATATCTGGTAATGCTGCTCTTCATTCATATCTTTTCTCATTATTTCCTTTGAGGGCCTAAATGTGTATCGGTCCAAATGAATCTTTTTTCTAATTCCATAAAATGAGTTCCTTCAGTGATTTGATCAGTAATAATAATACATCGGTAAGTTTAGTAATATTGTCATTTTAAAATTATGATAACACAGCCCGACTATGAACATTGAATATTTTTCTAATTTTCAAAGTATCCATTGAATCTCAAGGGATAGCAATACCTTAACCCCAATTTTCTAGAGGAACTTCAACTCCAGTCCCCTGGATGGGGCTAGGTGGGGATTTTCTGAATGTCACAATTATAGAATCTAGCCTTTTAGCAATAGATAAGGAGTTCCCTCCAGTGCCAGCCTTTGGTTTGCCTTGCAAACACCCCCAGGTTCATGAGCTCTGGGATTTGACCTTTTGGAGAGAGAAGGAGACTTCCTGGGAAGTGTTAGCCTCTTGTGGAGAGAAGAAGCTCCCTGAATTCAGCCTTTCAATGAAAAAAGAGAGGATTTGATATGCTGCCTACAAAGCTGGAAAAAAAGCAAGGGACTCTAAGTCCCTATATGGGGGGCAGGAACCCAATTTTGTCTTCACAATGATGGTCTGATGAAAAAGGGGCTACTTCAAGGTACTCCCTCTTTCTAAGGGAATATAAGCCCTTAGACACATATTTGGGTCTCTGGGATAAAAGAAGGGCTCCCCAAAGACCTCCCCACAATTCCACAAGGTGGTACTCTGAGTTTGGAGAACTAGTGGACCAGGGAAAGGTGGGCCTTATTAGTGAGGGAGAATAATCTAATTGATTAAACAGTGAACTACTCTGAATTCTTCATGTGTTTTCTCTATTTTCTAGGGGGTGGAACAAAGGTTGTTCTGTACCCAACAAATGCATTACTTGAATACTTGAACAGAATATAGGAAACTTTTAAGTAACATTTGTGGAGACCAGACCTGAGCTGTATCCGAACTTTATTCAGAAATTTTTAAAAATCTGGATCAAAGCCTGAGCAGAGACAAATTGAATGAATGAGGTGGTGTTTTAGGGCCCTACCACCCAAACTAAACTGACCTATGAGTATGATGAAACCTGGAAGACATAAACAAGATGACTACAGAAACGTAGAGTTCAATGCACACTTCTCTAGCAACACATTTCCAATGAGGATTGAGGCTCTTTTCTCTTAATGTCAGGCAAGCCTTAGCAATTTGTACTACACATGAATGGCGATCCCACATGTAGAACTGAAGGGGTCGAGGGCATTCCCCAGACAAGGTCCTTTGTGCTTTGACAGCTGTAAGTTAATGGGGCAAGGATGGTTTGGCTCCTGTCAGAACTCTCTTTTCCACTGAGGCCACTCACAGCTGCTAGATATGAGGCTGCCTTTTGTCACAGGACTCCGTGACCTTAGCAAGTGCCCAGAGTTCATCAGACAGCCACTTACTGAATGCCTGGTTGAAAGGACCAACAATCTAGGCCATATTTGAGGCAAGGGGATCATTTTTCAGTCAGATGTCTTTTCTACTGTATCTTATCCAGAAGACAGTCAGCCATCAGGTGCAAAAGAAGGAGGGAGAAAGCTACCATATGGATTGTTCTGATGAAACATAAATGAGCTAATGTTATGGGAAAAAAGAGCAATAAAAAGGGAACAGAGCTGAGAATATTAGAATGTTAGAGCTAAACAGGAAAACAGAATCACAAAACATGGACTGTTATATCTGGGAAGAAGGAGGCTTAGAATTGTAGAATCATAGGATTGTACAAGTTACTCCTCAGATATAAAAGCTTCTGTGGCTCCCTATTGCCTAGCGGATAAAACAGAAACTGTGTTTCAAAGCCTATATGATCAAGCTCCAATTATCTTTCTAGATATATTAATTCCTTTCACAAAGATCCAGCTGAATTATATTACTGTCTGTTATGCTTATCTTGTCCTGACCTCTTCTTCCTCCCATGCATTTGAGCAGGCCATTGACCATGTCTTGACAACTATTCCTTCTCGTTTTGCCTTTTGAAATCCTTCTCTTAAAGGCCCATCTCATTTGTCTCATTCTTAGCAGTCAAAGCTGGAGGAGAGCAAGGGATTCTAAGTCACTACATAGGGAGCAAGAGCCCTGGATTTTGTCCTCATTTACTGCTATGTTGTTCAGGTAGCGCAAGTCTGATGGGAAAGGGGTTGATGTTTCAAGGCATGCTGCCCCCCACCCCAAGGAAATATATATTCTCCTATTAATCCTATAAGGTTAGACACATAATTCCCAACCTGCATCAAGTTATCCTGGAGCTCTTTGTTTGGATTCTCCTTATCTCTATCATAGTCTATTTTTATTATCCATGTTTATGTATCTGCCATATTTTTTAAGAGATTTTAAATTCCTCAAGTAGAGGAAATGTGTTGTTTTTTCCATTGTTTTATCACTAGTAGGCAGCCTGGATCCTTGTAGAAGACCTTGGATAGGTCATTTTAGTGGCTTAAAAATGGCCTGTTGGACTTCATTGAATAAGAATCATAGCACGTGGGAGAGTTGCAAGAGGACATAGAGTTTTCATGCTGAAAGAGGATGTGGAGATGATCTAGGAAAGGAGGAAAAAAGCACATACCACCTGTTATGTGGCAGCCACTGTAATAAGAAGTACTTTACAAAGGTTATCTCCTTTGATTCTAGTAACATCTGTGGGAGGCAGGTCCTTTAAGTGTGTACTTTTAAAGATGAGAACTAAGTGGGATCACAAGTTTCAGTGCTAGAAGGAACTTCAGATAATAGTCTAGTTGAACCCTGGATGGGGCATAAGCTCTGGGAAGGCCCTTGAGCTCTGCCTGAATCTTCCCACTTAATCTGGATTTTAATGCCCAAATCTGCTGTCTGTTACCTCCATTGTCTGGTTACTTTCCAGTTACTTCCTGCCACTTCCCACCCTTGATCCTATCAAATATCTATATCCAAATCTGTTACCCTTAAACTAGTCTAGCCCTCCATTGCCTGTCATCTCCAGGTAGCCTTCAGCTATTTCCCACCCTTAATCCCATTCTTGGAGTCTGACCTCACCCCAGTCCCCCCAGTCACCCCAGTCCCATCAAGATCCTCCCTAAACCCCTCTTCCCATCACCCCAGACTATTTGACCATCCCTAGATCCCTCCCACAGCCTTTCTGTTAATAAGATCCATCTTGCCTCCATGAAGGTGCTCAGACTCAATGTGGCTAAGATTGTTCTGGCATACTTTTCAATACAAGCGTCACAAAATGGTGAGAATATGACGAATCTTTAACAAACTTGCTTTTTCTTTGGCTGTAAGAAGACTTAGGTTCCATTCATTCAGGCAGGACCTGGCATGTCAATATTTTGGGGTCCCAAGCACCCCTATACCTCAACACCTCCACATTTTACAGATAAGGAAACTAAGACCTGGAGAGGCTTTAACAACTTGCTGAAGATCATATGAGTAATAAATATCAGAATCAGTATTTTAACTTGGGTCCCTTGACATCACATCCACTTCACCACATTAAGGCAGGGATGGTTCTCACCTATCGTTATTTCTTCCTCAATGCTGGGCACATAGAAGCCATTTAATGAATTTTTGTTGAATGAATGAATGAAAGAATGGTTCCTTGTATTCCACTATATTATTTCCCATTGTTATGTTATGAGTGGGGGGCATGGAATACACGCTTTTCATTGCTTCCATCTTTATAGTTGTACTCAGTAACCAAGTTCGATTATTAAATTTGAGCCCTATTTTGCACCAATATACTCCTGTGCTGTGTTCTCAGGCCAAGTCATCTACCCAGACCATAAACCAGATGTGAGTCTGAATGTTTTTAGGACTTCATCTTGCCACTTGGTCTGGCATGCAGAAACATTCTCAGCCTGTAGGCTTTGATGCCTCATGTTTGCATTCATAAAAATTATATGGAAAGTTATAAAAGAGTGATAAGACCTTCCAGTTTTACCACCAAGTGGAAAAATTGTCCACACAAAGAATTTATGACCATCTTGTAGCAATTTTGAAGCTCTAACATCATTTTAGCTGATTATGCATTAAAGAGGTTGAAAGAAACTCTAACCTAGAGTCAGGAGAAACAACTCAACTTCCGACTTTGAAATCTCTGGGCTGGAAGCTTTAAGCTCTGTTGGTATTTGGCTGTTTTTCTCCCTTCTGTTGAATCAGATGAATCAGAGTTACAAGTAGAAAGGACTTTTGAGGCCATCTCATCCAACCTACTTATTTTATATTTGAAACTAAGAACCAGGGAATTTAAATGGCTTGCCTATTGTCCCACAAGTAGTAAAGGGCTGAGCTAGGGTTTGAATCCAGGGCTTCTGACTCTAAATTCAGTCCCCTTTCCACCATGACATATATAATTGATAAAGTTTGTTGCTATTATTCTGTGAAGGAATATATGATTTTTTAAAAAAAATTCCTTTTTAATTTTTTTTTCAAAACTTTAGGGAGTTATCATGATGTAATAGAAAGGACACTAGTTTGAGATTCAGGAGGCCTGAGTTTTCCTCCAGTAATATCGTATGTGATGTTCGGCAAACATTTCATCTCTCTTTTACCTTTTTCTAACTGTAACATGAAATCATTGGACAAAATATTTGCTGAGATCCCTTCCAGTTCTAAAATTCTCTCTTTCATGATTCTAAGCTTCTTTCCAGCTCTGACATGCTTTGAGTCTGTGATTGTTTTTAAAATAAAATTTTATCGATATTCTTCATTTTTATGTCATTTACATTTCATGTGGTGTCTTTCCACCTTTGCCCAAAGAGAGAGACATCTCCAATTACAAAGAATGAAAAAGAAGAAAATGGTAACTCAGCAAAATGAATCAACATAACAACAACAAAAAAACTGATATTATATGGGGTGTTATTCACCCACAGTTCCCCACTTCTGTGGGAAAAGATGGGGAGGTGGCTTCTCATGTTTTTTCTTTGCAGCCTAGTTTGATTATTATATTTTCATAGCACTGTTTCAATTTTATTATTATTGTTCATCCCGTTTACATTGCTGTAGTCACTGTACATATTGTTTTCTCACTCTCTTTATTTCACTTTGCATCAATTAATATAAACCTTCTCATGTTTCTCTATATTCATCACATCCATCATTTCTTATAGCATAGTAATATTCCATTACATTCATATACAACAATTTTGTCTATTACCCAATTGATGGACATCTACTTTGTTTCCATTTATTTGCTAATATAATGAGGGGTGCTACAAATATTTTAGTGTACATGGGGCTTCTTTTTAGTTATTTACTTTCTTGGGGTATATACCAGGCTATGGGATCTTTGGATAGTGATATTTTAATCACTTTCTTCTCATAATTCCAAATTACTTTCTAAGATAGTTAGACCTATTCACAGGTCCTCCCCACCCAAATGCATCATTTCCACAACTGTTGCAACTCTATCTCCATCTTTGCCAATTTGCTGGGTGTGAATTGAAACCTCAATTTTTGGGGGGTGGCTTTAGTATTTTTAATTTAATTTATTTAGTTTTAGTTTTCAACATTCATTTCCACAAGATTTTGAGTTCCAAATTTTCTCCAGATCTCTCCCCTACCCCCCCACCCCAAGACAGCCTGCATTCTGATTACCCCTTCCCCCCAGTCTGCCCTCCCTTCTATCACCCCTTCCTTTATCCCCTTCCTCCTTATTTTTCTGTAGGGCAAGATAGATTTCTATACTCCATTGCCTGTATATCTTATTTCCCAGCTGTGTATAAAAACAATTTTTAACATTTGTTGTTAAAACTTTGAGTTCCCAATTCTATCCATTCCTCCCTCCCCACCCACATTCATGGAGAAGGCAAACAATTCAATATAGGTTATACATGTGTAGTTATGCAACAGTCATATTGTGAAAGACTAACTATATTTCCCTCCATCTTATCCCTCCCCACATTTATTCTATTTTCTCCTTTGACTCTGATCCTTTTCAGAAGTGTTTGCTTCTGATGATCCCCTCCCCCAATCTGCCCTTCCTTCTATCATCCTTCCCCCTTTTCTCCTTCCCCCCTACCTTCCTGTAGGGTAAGATGCCCAACTGAGTGTGATGTCATTCCCTCCTCAATCCAAATCCAATGAGAGTGAGGTTGACTCATGTCCTTTTACCTCCTCCCTCTTCCCTTCCATTGTAACAGCTTTTTCTTGTCTCTTTTATGTGGGATACTTTACACTATTCTATCTCTCCCTTTCTCCTTCTCCCAATACATTCCTCTCTCACCTCTTATTCTATTCTTTAGATATCATCCCTTCACATTCAACTCACCCTGTGCCCTCTGTCTATACATGCATACATATGTGTGTGTGTGTGTGTGTATAAATATATTCATTCCCTTCAACTTTCCTAATACTAAGCAAGGTCTCATGAGTTACAGATATCATCTTTCCCTGTAGGAAACATTTCAACTGTAATAAGTCCCTTATGATTTCTCTTTCCTGTTTACCTTTTCACGCTCCTCTTGATTCTTGTATTCGAAAGTCAAATTTTCTGTTCAGCTCTGGTCTTTTCATCAAGAATGCTTGAAAGTCCTCTATTTCATTGAATGTACAGTTTTTACTCTGAAGTATTATTCTTAGTTTTTCTGGGTAGGTGATTCTTAGTTTTAATCCTAGCTCCTTTGACCTCTAGAATATCATATTCCAAAACCTTCGATCTCTTAAGGTAGAAGCTGCTAGATCTTGTGTTATCTTGATTGTGTTACCACAATACTTGAATTGTTTCTTTCTGGCTGCTTGCAATATTTTCTCTTTGACCTGTGAACTTGGAATTAGGCTACAATATTCCTAGGAGTTTTCCTTTTGGGATCTTTTTCAAGAGGTGGTCAGTGGATTCCTTACATTTCTATTTTACCCTCTGGTTCTAGAATATCAAGGCAGTTTTCATTGATAATTTCTTGAAAGATGATGTCTAGGCTATTGTTTTGATCATGGCTTTCAGGTAGCCCAATAATTTTTAAACGATTTCTCTTAGATTCTGTTTTCCAGGTCAGTGGTTTTTCCAATGAGATATTTCACATTTTCTTCTATTTTTTCATTCTTTTGGCTCTGTTTTATAATTTATTCGTTTCTTATAAAGTCATTAGCTTCTTTTTGCTCCATTCTAATTTTTAAGGAATTATTTTCTTCCATGAGCTTTTGAACCTCCTTTTCCCTTTGTACAATTATGCTTTTTAAGGCATTCTTCTCCTCATTGGCTTTTTACCTCTTTTGCCATTTGGGTCAGTCTATTTTTAAGGTGTTATTTTCTTCAGTATTTTTTTGGTCTCCTTTAGCAAGCTGTTGACTCATTTTTCATTTTTTTCTTGCACCCCTCTCATTTCTCTTCCCAATTTTTCCTCTACTTCTCTTCCTTGATTTTTAAAATCCTTTTTGAGCTCTTCCATGGCCTGAGATGAATTCATATTTTTCTTGGAGGCTTTATAAGTAGGAGTTTTGACTTTGTTGTCTTCTTCTGGTTGTATGTTTTGATCTTCTTTGTTGCCAAAGTAAGATTCTATAGTCTGATTTTTTTATGCTGTTTGCTCATTTTCCCAGCCAATTAATTGACTTTTGAGCTATTTGTCAACATAGGACTCTGCTTCCAGAATGGAGAATGCCCTGTCTCAAGTTTCAGGGGTTTTGGCAGCTGTTGTCAGAGACACTTCTAGGCACCTATAAATTTTCAGTTTTTCTAAGGTGGTATGATCAAAGGAGATGTGTTTATTCCTCTCCCGGCCTGTGCTCTGTTCTGTGGGGGATTATTTAGGCAGAGAATAAGGGTGATTCAGAAGTCACATAGTGTGAAAAGAGGAGGGATTTAGACTCAGAAGACTTAGATTGGCCTTCCAAGTAAGATGGTGACATAGAAGGCCAGAGAGACATCCATCTCCCTTTCTAATAGACATCTGTTAAAAAATGGACCACTGATAAAGACCTCTGCAATGGCTAAGAAGTAAGCTCCATAACGTAATGCAAAACTGGATAACAATTACGGCCAGAAGAGGGTAAAGACAGGTAGAAGCTTCAAACCAGGAAAGTCAGAGCCAAATCATATAAGCATGGAAGGGTTTTATGTTTCTGTCAATAGAAATGCCATTAAAGAAGATGCATTATCATCTTTTTTGTTCCTGCATCCTAAGGTTTATGGGGACTTTCCACGTGATTCGCATCTGGAATCTCTTTTCTATGTTGCCTCTTCCTTTTAGGTACTTAAAAGCAAGTTCCATCTTTGATATTTAAAAAAAAAATGATAAAAGCAGTACTTTAGTCATCCATTACATGTTTTAACCTGGCTCTTAAAGGTTTGAAAAGTTCCTCATCTTAGTGCTTTGATGACTGTTGGTACTCTTAACTTTTTTTTTACTGATTTCTTTTGTTTCTGACTCTAAGTTTCTCTTTGTATTCTTTCTGTTCACATTTCCAGAGAGATACTGCATATAATGAAGAAGATATTGTAAAAGAAAAAAATAAAAAGAGAAAGAAGGGGGAAAAATCAGGAAGAGCTATCAATATGTTAAAAAATCTGAAAATATATTCAATATTCTATATTTCTGCACATCCTACCTCTGCAAAGGAACAGGAAGAAGTGTCTTCTTCTATCTTTCCCTGTTATTTGTAATTTTAAAGCTTTTGCTTTTGATTGTTTTGTGGTTATTGTAATAAGACTAGCTGCTCAAATGACAAAGCTTCTTTCCTCAACCTATAATACCAGGAAAGCCCAAGTCCCTCCTTCTTCCCTACAATTTAGGGATTAGCTCTCTCTAAAAGTGACAAAGCTATTCTTGGGACTTGATTGACCCAAGCTTCCCTAATGCATCTTTTTGATCTGAAAGGACATAAAAAGTCTCAGCCACATGGAGTCTAGGATCCTCAGACCTTTTGGGTCACATGAGTTGAAATATCCTGGTGACCTGCAGATCAGACACATTTCTGTGACTATAAAGGAAGCTGCATTTATGAAAGCTGAAGATAAGCATCAATGCTTCCTTCTTTGGATATCCTTGCTATATTAGAGCAAAGTAAATGGCCTTTGTCAACTGTTCAAATTGAACTGCAACTAAGGAAGCATTGATGTTAAAGCTACCTCAGACAATTGTTCTTTATATTTACATTGTTGTAGTCTGGGGTGGGAACCTGCTGCTACAAATTTTTTGGTGATTATAGGGACCTTCTTTTCTATCAATGACTTCTTTAGGGTATATGTCTACCAATGGAATGTTTGAAGCAAAACAGTATGGATATTTTTGTCAGTTCATTTGCATTGTTCTAAATGGCTTTCCAAATGGTTATGCTGATTTAGAATTCTATTAACAATGCACTTGTGTGCATATCTTTCTACCATCCCTCCTACATTGGCTATTCCCAGATTTTGTCATCTTTGCCAATTTGTTGGTGTGAAGTAAAGCTGCAGAATTGTTATAACTTGAATTAATTGTAAATAGTTTGCAAATCTTATTTTGAGAACTATTTGTTCATATTCTTTTCTTTGCAAAGATACTGGCATGCTTTGCCATTTCCTTCTCTAGCTCATTTTCCAGAGGAAGAAACTGAGGCAAACGGGATTAAATGACTTGCCCCGGGATCACACAACTAGTAAGTAGCTGAGGTCATATTTGAACTCAGCTCTTCCTGACTCCAGGCCAAGCGCTCTATCCGTGGCATTACCAGCTGCCCATAAAATCTTATACTAGGGTGCTAAACTCATCCTCACAAGTGTAAAATGGGTGAAGCATGTCTATATAGTAGTTCATTAGAAAAAGATATGGGGATTTTAGTTGCTCAGTATGAATTAGCAATATAATCTCATAGCCAAAAAAAAACCTAATCAAATGCGAAGGTTCATTAGAAGGTATTGTGTCTAGAAAGGAAGGAAAGAAAGAAGGAATGAAGAAACAAAGAATGGAATGAAGGAAAAAAAGGAAGGAACGAATGGAGAGAGGAAGAAAGGAAGGAATGGGAGGGAGAAAAGGAAAATTCTTTATTAATTGCCTACTATATGCAAAGCACTGCACTCTGCACTAGAGATGCAAATACAAAAGTAAAGTAAGTCTTGCCCTCAAGGAGCTTAGTTTCTAATGGGAAAAGTGTCACACATAGAAGAGTATTGGTCAGGGAGCAGCACATTGGTCCAGAAAGTTACAGCAATAGTGAATGGGATTCTGGGGGAGTAATTTGATATAACCCTTTTAAGAACAGTGGCAAAGTTGATTTGGTCATGGTTTATGGTTGTAAGACTGGAGGCAGGGGAAGGAAGGAGTACATATATGAGAAGGTGCATCAGTAAGGCAAGATTCATATCGATGGTTACTATGAATATGCCTGTATAGTTCAGAATCACAAAGTGTAAGAGACTCTCCGTATAGAAGGCAGAAGAAGCAAAACATTTATTCAGACACCAGAGGATCAAATCCCAAAACTAATACCCCCCAATTCGACATAGCAGGAGTTGTATTCCAAAACCAGTAAGTCCACTTCAATGTAACAGCAAGAAGATTAAAACACAGTATCACAGCAAAGAGCCAAGCCATCCTGTAACCTTCCCTTCTGCTAGGGTCTTCCTGTAAACCCTCACTCACAAATCCTGTCTTCTTGCCTGCATCCTCTCCTCCTGCAGTTCTGAAAGCCGTTCCAGTTCTCTCTCCATCTTTCCATCTCTGCATCTCTCCCAGTACTCCTTCTCTAGCAGCCCCTTCTCTACTCTGCATCTTCTTCTCCTCAAAGCTCTCTTGTCTCCACAGCTCTCTAGTCTCTGTCCACAGCTCTCTACTGTGGCTACCCACGGGGTATATCTACCCTGTGTAGGGCCTTGGGGCTTAGCACCTACTTGGCAAATGAGCCTTCCTACCAACAGGCCTCTCCTAATCAAGCTTCCCTTAACTAGTTCCACCTGAGGCCTATTAAATGGGGGGGGGGAAGATCTTTGATCACATTATCACCACAGAAGGGGGGGAGGGACAAGCATTAAATGCCTACTATGTGCCAGGCACTGTGCTAAGCACTTTACACATATTATTTCATTTGATCCTGGTGGTGAAACAGTTTGAAATGTGTCTGTGGAGGAGTAAGCCACATGAGAGGGAGTCAGTAATGGGTCACGCAGATGTGGAGGAATTGTGGCTAGACAAAAATTTGTCTAAAAGATCTAAGTGTTTACATGGATTACCAGCTTTATATGAGCTAACAGTGTGTGAACTCATTAAAAAACCTAACAGCAATATATCAAAATAGTTTTGTTATATTCTGCCTTGGTCTGAACACACCACCTGGAATATTGTATTCAGTCTTGGACATCAGATTTTAGGAGAGACATTCATAAACTTCCCCCTTTTTCTAGTGTCCTTATTTCTGTTGACATCACCATCCTTGTAGTCACTCAGATTTACAACTTTGGAGTCATCCTCAACTTGTCCTTCTCCTTATCCCTTATATCCAGCAGGTAGCCAGATCTCATCAAGTCCACCTCCAGACTATCTCAGTAGTACTCATTTGACTATAGAATCATAGATTTAGAGCTGTAGGGAACTTTAGAGGTCATCTAGTCCAACCCATCATATTTATAGATGACTTGCTTAAAGTCACACAGAGCTATGATTCAAGCCCTTTTATATTCATTACCTTCTCTTCACTGATAAAGCCATTACCCCTGATTCACCATTCTCCTTTACTCCTCACTGGGTAGTCAATGGCCAAATCTTGCCATTTTTACATCCATGTCATCTCTCCAGTGTGTTCGCTGCTTAGAACTCACATGGCCACCACCTCTAACCTGGACTAGTACAATGACCATCTAATAGTTTTTCTTGCTTGTAATCTCTGCCAATTCCATTGAATTCTATACAGAACTACCAAACAGATTTTCCATAAGTACAGGTCTGGCCTGGCACTCCCCTACTCAGTAAACTCCTTTGTCTCCCTATTACTTCTAGTTTAAAATATAAACTCTTCTATGTAGCTTTTAAAGTCCTTCCCAACATAACAGAAATTTCTAGCCTCATTATCCAGTATTCCACTTTCTATATTGTCCTCAATATTTGAAAAGGAGAAAGACAGCACATAAAGGTGAACTGGGAAGATGGGGGTGGGGGGAGAATTATGGGCATAAATACAATGGTGTGGAGATGCCCTAGGAAGTGGCATGGAAGCCTGGTTCTGGATAAGATGAGGTAAAAGCACACTTGTCAGAAGCTGGTGTCCCCATGGGAGAGGGACTAGAATGCAAATAGCATGATCTGGAGATGACTTGGGGGTGCATGATGGGTGACCTTGGACAAGTCACTTAATTTCTCTGCTTTAGTTTACTCACCTATTAAATGAGGGGGTCGAACTTGATGACCTCTCAGATCTCTTCTAAATTGATATGTGTGATCCTAGTATCTCCCTCAACCTTGCATATAGCACTTTGCATAGAGTGGAGGCTTAATAAACATTTTCTGGGATCAAAGGATCATGGTCTTTTTTGGTTTTTATATGAGCAAAGAGTTTTGATCTGCAGACTACATGAATTATGATAATGGATAATGTTTATTTACCATTTTATATTTAGTTTCTCATTTTATCCTCATAATAGTCCTGTGAGGTCCAGGGTATTATCTTTATTTTATAAATGAGAAAAATGAGGCTGAGAGAGGTGGAATTATTTGCCCACAGTTGCACAGCTTGGTAAGTATTTGAGGTGGGATTTGAACCAAAGGTTTCTTAACTCCCAGTTCAATGTTCTTACCAATTATACCATGCTGACTATTCTTCACCATACTATACAAATCCTTAGCATGGGACTTAGATCTATAATGAAAGTGGACTGGACTATTTATCCCTCCCCTGCAATTCATCTTGGTATTTGTTGGTGTCAATATTTGTCAGTCATAGCTTCATTTTAACCCGCATCCCAAAAGCCATCATGGATGAATATGAGACTGAAACACAACTCAATTAAATTTTTATCATAATGAAATATAGAATTCAAATCACACTTTGATAAGATGAGATAATTAAAAAGAAATAAACTGATAATGTCTTGGCATGAGATGGAAGATAGGTTTACATGTTGAGAGCTCAGTCTTTAAGCTCAAGAACTAATTTCTTTCAACAGGGGCAGACAGCCCTAACATTACTACTGTTGGGTAGCGAGAAGAGCTGTAGTTTAGACATTAGATGATCTAGGTTTTCGTCATGGTCCTGATATTTACCGCTTATGTGCCTTTGCTAGGTGGTGGACCTAGGAGATGGCCTCTCCTCACACTGAAAGGAGTTGGGCAAAGCTGTTTTTTTCCCAGCTTTATTGGCCAAGAATACCTAAATTGCTAGAAAAGAGCCAAGTGGCCCTTTCCCATAGTACTTGTGCAAAAGTGAAAGAGAGAAGGGCAGGAATAGCCATGTGGAAAATGGGGCTTCTAGGGCATGGTATGGTGGTGAGGGATGTGAGCCAGGGACATGACAAAGGTTGGTGGTGCTACTGACAAATGACAAGGAATACCTAAGGCTTGTTGGGAGCTTCAGTGGTCTGGTGATATCCCTGGAATAATGCAGAGTTCTAAGACTGAGTTATGGATGCAATACACATGGATCTTAGAAGGAAGGAATAAACCAAGGCTCTAGATGGAAACAGGTAAGTGGACTTACCCAGATACTTCTTTATACTGACACCCTCACCTCCACATAGTCTAGTTTAAATTTGCTTTTTGGCATTCCGAATTTGTTGTTTGCTTTCTTGTTTTTAGAGATGTTGATGACATGCCCTCTGTGGGAGGAAGGAAGGAAATTATACTTGGGGGCTAGGGGTACAAGGATATAAGTATTTTAACAAAACTGTTCCCTGTTCTTTACCTTATTAGCTTGATTCTTACAGAGGGAATGAAGAGCTCCATGGTAGAGCTAAAAATATATACGATCAGGTAGGGACTAAGCTATTAAGAGACCACAAAATATCGAATCTGGTCCACATAAGTTCAGAATTATGATAATGGGCAAGAGGTTACAGAAAATCACTTAACCTCTCTGCACATCAGTTTCATCATCTGTAAAACGGGGAAAAAGAATACCCGGAAGAGACTTTATTTGTACCTGAAGTCAATCAGAAGACTTCAGATTCACGATTTATTTGTTAAGAGTATGACCTCAGGCAAGTTATTTCTAAATCTGTTTCTTCATCTGTGAAATGGGTTGGCATATTTGCATTAACTGCTACACAGCCTTACTACAAGGGTAGTACATTAAAGTAAAATAGTAAAATACTATATAAATGTGAAATCTTAGTACCTAGAGTCTTAGCCACACAAAAATACCTTAGAGGGTATTTGGTCCAACTACCATTTGAATTATGAATACTCTCCTGGGATAAGTGGTTATCTAAGGTCTACTTGAAGAACTGCAGTGATGAGGAACTCAGCATTGTGGTAGGTGGCTGGACTCAGGGTCAAATAGACTTAAGATCTTCCCTGTCTGGGTTTATACTACTTCCTTTTGCAAACTGATTCACATAGACCAGGTGAATTGCCCTCCCTCATTTCCTTGCACTTCAGTGGGCTATTCCCCCATGTCTGGACAAGAGTTTTGCCTCATTTTAAAGCTTGTTAAAATCCTTCTCTTTCCTTTAAGGTTCAGCTCAGATGACACTTTCTCTGAGAATTGCCTATCTGCCTCAAATTATCCCAGAGCCCTTTGCTTAAATCTTTCCTATGCCCCTATCGAATCCTCTCTTGATATAGCTTGTAGCCAGTTGGAAGTGCTGAAGTAGAATGAAAGGGAAAATGAGGATGATCTTAGAACACATGATAGAGCAAGAGAGGAAAGTTGAGCACGGAACTGACATAAATCCTAGAATTTGGAAGACCATATTACGAAAGTTTCGGAAAAAGGATAGGCAAGTTTGCATGGTCTAAATTCCATGGAGGAATTCAGCATGAGAAAGATTGTAAGCTCTCAAGAATGAAATTCTGAAGACCCGACAAAAAATGTTTCGAATTAGGTGGAAAGGACAAAGTTGTCTCAAGAGATTAATGATTAGTATGAGGAATTGTTCAACCAATAGACTGAAAAAAGACATGGATAGATGATAGAAGCAATAAAGGGTGGGGAGCTGAGAACAAGTGGTGTGGCATAGTGCTGAACCAGTAATGAGAGAAAAACTAAAAGTCAGAAGAATTAGAGGTTGATGAGGAATGCTAAGAATACCCCCAAATGCTTTTATGTTAAAGCTATATTTGGAAATATGGAGGGTCAAAGAAGGAATAAGATTGTAGCTTAGGATGGATGTGGCAATGTTGATATATAAGAGAGAGAAAAAAAAGCATTGTTGGAATTTTATTTTGCTTATGTTTTATCTTTCCAGGAGAATGGACTTTGGAATAGAAAAGACAAACAAAATGGCAAAGGGAGAATTAAAACTCTCTATAAGTAGTGAACTAGAACATATAAGCATCTGATGAGTTGATATAATGGCCCCAGATGAACTATATCTCACAGAAAGAGTGAGTACTGAGAGAACTAGAGGACATGATCCCTGACTAGTAATCTTTCAAACATCGGGGAAAAATGAAAAAAAAAATACTGTAATTCTTTTGTCATCGTTGTTTTTCAGCCATTTTCGGTTGTGCCTGACTCTTCATGACCCCATTTGGGATTTTCTTGGCCAGGGTACTAGAGTGTTTTGCCATTTCCTTCTCCAGCTGATTTTACAGGTGAGGAAATTGAGGCAAACAGGGTTAAATGACTTGCCCAGGGTCACACAGCTAATAACATCTGAGGCCACATCTGAACTCAGGAAAATTAGTCTTCCTGACTTCAGGCCAGCCATTCTATCCACTGTGCGACCAACTTGGTCAAAAGATGAAGGAAGCACACGTACCACTGAAAATTGATTTTTGGTTTTTCCTGTTTCTTTCTTTCTTTCTCTCTGTCTCTGTCTCTGTCTCTCTCCCTCTCTCTCTTTCTCTCTCTCTGTCTCTCTGTCCCTCTCTCTCTGTCTCTCTCTCAGAGAAGGCAACAAATGCCACTGCCTGGCTCCCTTCATGGGCAAATTCCATCACTGAAGCTTCAAGAGCCTGGAGGGGGGGGCATAAATGCCCTCACCATACTCCTGGAGAATGGCAAAATACAGTTTTTTCAAAAAATGAAAGAGAATGGATTCTTCAATCTATAGACCAACTAAATGGATTTAGATTTCCAACAAAATTGTAAGATATATTATTAAAGGGATGTTTAATGAATTTCTTATAAGGGTAGTGGTGATCACAATGAGCCAGGATGGCTTCATCAAGAAAAAAAGCTGTCACACTAAGCTGATTCTCTTTTCTTGATGGTTATTCAATTCCTAAATCAGGGTTTACTGTTAATTTAATTTAGATTTTAGCAAAATATTTGTGGAAAATGTAGAGATATGTGGTAGCTGGTGGTATAGTTTGGTAGATTAAGTACTAGTGACTTGGCTGGATTATCTACAATTTATCCTGTCAATACCTTGTTTGTTCATAGTTGTTTACGTGTTGTCTCCACCATTGGATTGTGAACTCCTTGTGGCTGGGCCTATCTTTTGCCTTTCTTTGTGTCGTTAGCACTCAACACAGTGCCTGCCACATAGTAGGTGTTTAATAAATGCTTATTGACTGGCTGATTGACATGAGGAGTACTTATTCATCCTTCACTGTCATCTTGAAAGAGATCTTTAGTCAAATGCCCTATGAATCTGTCCTTGGACTAAGTGTGCATCACATTTAGAAATATGTTTCCTTGGATAAAGACAGAGATTTGATGCTTATTAAAAAATATATATGGTACAAAGTTGGAGATTATAACTAGCCTGCTGGATGGCAGTTTTCATCCAAAATGATCTTGACATGCTAGAATGTTGGGTAAAGTCTAATATTTAATTGAGATAAATGCAAAGACATACGTTGGGTTAAAAATTCAATTTCATAAGTCTAAACTGGGTATGGCCATTTAGTTGAAAAAAAATTTAATTATTTTAGTGAATTACAGGTTCAATGTGAGTCAATAGTATGATGTGGCTGCCAAACAATTCTGTGATAATCTTAGGTTCCTCTAAGTGAAGTAATTAACAGGACTGATTAGGTGCTAGTCCCTCTGTGCTCCGCCATAGTCATGCCATATCTGCAATAGTGTGTTTATTCTATATTCTACATTTTAGGAAGGATAATGATCAGCCTGAGAGCACTCAGAAGAGGGTGACCAGCATGGTGAAGTGCCTCAAGGTCATCAGGAATGTATTGGAGTTAGCTCAAATTGGCTCCTGTGAACATTTACACTGCGGAAATCAGCAAATGGTACAAATCAGGGCTTCATTCTTCTTCTTCTTCTTCTTGTTGGTTATCTAGACTTAAGGAAGTGAAGAGATCTTAATAATCCCAACTAAACTTAAAAATGTGTCACACATACACCATCCTCCTCCCCTGCCAAAGGCTGGTTGTTAAATATTTACCAGCAGGCCCCTATACTACATGAAGATTGTTAGCAGGATCTGGGAGTGTTTAACTTGGAAACTTAATGAGAGCATGAGAGCTGCCTTCAAGTATTAGAAGGCCTTTCAAGTGTTTGAAGAGGGATTAGATTTATTCTGTTTGGCCCTAGGAGGAGGAACTAAAAGAGCTGAGACATTGTTGGAAGGATTAAAAAAAGTGGCAAATGAAACAACTTCCTAGCAATGAGATAGATACATGCAGGAGTGAGAGGGACCAACCTCCAAAGGTCAGGGCTTCCTCTTTACTGCAAACCTTCATGCCAATGCTGGATGAAAGATTGTTGAGTATGTGGTAGAGGAAAATTCTCATCTAGGTAAGCGTTAGGCTTGAAGTTGACCGGGTGATTCTGTAAAGACACAAACTGAATTGACTTAGTTTGTCTGGATTGCATGATTACAACTCATCAAAGATAACTAGATGCTCTCTTGCGATGTTCTAAGTTACCTTGAGTTTTGACTTTCCATCAATCATTTTTGTTTCCAGCCCAGAGATCATTTTCCAGGATGATATTACACGAATAGAGAAATGCAGAATAAAATTATTTGTAAGGTCCAGGCAGCTTGGAGAGCAGGTATCTTGAACTCACTGAAGGCAGCTAAGTCTTCTTTCTCTTCACACAATTATGGGGTGTAAGATTTGTAAGGGAGCTCAGGTACTGTCCTTGCCAACCCATTCATGAACAAGAATCCCTTCTACAGACTACCTGATAAGTGGTCATCCACCTTTACTTACCTTAAGTTTTGTCTTCCTGTTGTGATTAGACTAGGGTCCCCCCACATACACTTCCTACATGGGAGAGGCTAAATTTTCTCTATAAGGAGGCAAATTTGAGACTTGATTGGTAAAGTTCAAGCTGTGCCTCCCTTGATGTTGCTTCCTAGTAGCCATTAACTTTATTGACATGACTTTCTGGTCAACTAAAGGCATAGAAAGACCCACCCACACAAGGTTGGAGCCCTTCAGATTTGGCAAATGTCTCTGCTGACTATCCTTGTTTTCATAGGTTTTACCCATATGTTTGTTCTTTCTGTGTTGGAATTACATAAACTTCCTTTTGTTAACTGTTCAATGACCTAAGAATGACTTATTCTATCCCCAAAGCAAATGGGAATAAAAATGATACTGGCTTGAGTCAGTCCTACCTCCAACACCTATTAACCAATTCTGTTTTTGGTTCTAGCCTTACTAGTTTGAAGAACATTCTTCTTTGTTAAAAAAAGAAGAAAGAAAAAGAAAATAGGAATTATTTCCAGTTTATTTACATTTTCTGTTATTGTCCACCTCCCCTCATTCTGTCCCCTTCCCACCCCACTAAACAATACTTCTATCAAATGGTGTGTTGGTAAATGTTTAACAGCAGGCTCTCTGGAAAAAAAATATGCACAACACACTTTTAAGTTTAATCATGGAGATTAATACTGCACATTAACATTTTCTCCATTTTAGATAATCAATGAAATAACAGCTCAGGTCCTGATTTGTGGCCTTTGCTAATTTCTGACTTATAAATGCTTATACTAAGTCTATTCAAGATGACTCTAACACACATTTGATCCTATCTCTTCCCATAGCAAAAGCCCAAACCAAACCAAACCAAACCACCCTATGAGCAGTGCTACTTTTCACAGTATTTTTGATACTTGTATTTCCCTTAGCACCTCATATAATGCTTTGTATGTAGTAGGAGCTCAGTAAACATGGATTGTTTGCTTTCTCAATTGAGTTCTGTATATGCTGAAAAGTAATCAATGTTGTTGGGGCTAACTTCTTGTTATGCCTGCGGACTCACCTATAAGGGCCTGGTAAGAATTCTTTAGAAACCTGACCTCCTAAGAAAGTTGGAAAAGACTAATTCATTCAGGGTGAAATGGGAGAAAAAATCAGC
Source organism: Trichosurus vulpecula (assembly GCF_011100635.1). Lineage (NCBI taxonomy): Eukaryota > Metazoa > Chordata > Mammalia > Diprotodontia > Phalangeridae > Trichosurus > Trichosurus vulpecula. The sequence goes on along the minus strand of NC_050575.1, from coordinate 10,432,476 downwards.
AACACAATCAGAGAGACAATGAAGAATTTGGAATTTCAGGAGCCACTCCAACTCAAGAAGGGGTGGGGAGGGGGAAGGGGGGGGGAGTCAAGAGCTCTTTACTCCTATGGGTAAAAAGGCCCAGGCAGGTTCTGGCTCAGCTGCTGTGTAATCTCAGATCTATGTAATTTTGAACAAGGTTAAACCTTACTTTCCTCATCTGCAAAATGGGGCCTACCAGCCACCATCACTTCTTCATCAAATAAAGCAGAGGACTCACAGCTAGTCAGCTAGCTAGATATGTATATATATACCTCATTCATACATGCGTAGATAAAGTGCTTATTAAGCATTTACTTTGTTCCAGGCACTGTGTTATGCACTGAAAATGTAAACACAAAGGAGTTCCTGCCCTCAAAGAGTTTACATTCTAATAGGGAAAGACAATACATAAAGGGGAACTGGAAATGGTTGAGTATGGTGTGGAGATGGCTAGGAAGTGGCATGAAAGATTGCTTCTAGGCAAGATGAAATTAAAGCTCCCAGCCCAGTGTCCCAAGGGCAGAGTCCAAGGGGCAGAGGAGTATAATGGCTGTGTGCAGGCAGCCCGGTGTATAGATAGATGTCCATCTATGACGTGGCGTGCAGGCATGGTGTCCATTGGGGAAGGCAAAAGCTTACCAATAAAAGTTCGGTGACCTAGAGGTGAGTCTAAGACTGTGTTAATTAGAAGAGGGCAGGGAGATGAGAAGGATGGCTAGTTTGCAGGCTGCATGGAATTGGAGATAGCTAAAAAATGAGAATAAAAAGACAGGCATTTTATTTCTGAGCAGTTTCGCTATTGTAATATATATGTGTCTATCGTTGTTGTCATTTGTCTTAGTATCACAAGGCCCACATTTTGCAAAGACTGTCCCTCCTGCATGTAGCATGGGAGTGTCTTTGTGACACCTGAAGGGAGACAGAACAGACACCTCCAGCCTCTTCTCAACCCCACACCCATCTCCAAGGGAGACTTTAATTCCTGCCAGGAGGAGAAGGAGGAAGTTGGGGACACAGTCCTCTCTTCCATCAGAGAAAGGGGGTACCAGGCTAGAATGATATCTGTCTGCTCCCTTAAATATTATTAATCAAGGCCATCTGATCTGGTTCAAACTAACTTCTGATCATGATTCCGTTGTTGGGGGAGGAAAGAAGGACTCCAGACTCTATATCCAAGGCTTAGTCCTTTTCATTCCATGTACCAGTTCCACAATAAATACACCTAGCACTTAGCCAAGAAAATCTATTTGTCCAAATTGGTAGCAAAACAGAAATCAGAGAAGGTATACACAGGAGACTATATACCAGATAATGCAGAGTGAAGGAACTCTCCCTTTGGGAGTGAGGTAACTCAGCTCAACCAAGGGAGAGAGTCCTAGACCTCACCCAAGGGAAAGTTTCCCTAATTCTTTAGTGTTGCAAGCTGGGAATAGGGACATGATGGAGACTACCTGTCCCTCCATGTCTTCCCGTGTCTTCAGCAACTTGAAGTAGGGTTGGTCTCCATTCATCTTCCTTCTCAGAGCTAGAAGCCAGAAGCTCCCAAAGTGACTACACAACCTGGAGCAACTTTATGATGTGACAGAAATGGAAGAGTTCTCTCTCCTGCTCTCAGCCACTCTGACCCCACTCTCCACACAGGGCAGAGTACTCATCTCTACAAAGCAGAAGAGAGTCTCATACCAATAGACTTATGAAAGTGGGGTTATATTAGTATCATCTGTGCCACACTGTAAACTCCTGCAGAGTTAGAACGTTTTTATTTTATTTCATATAATGCCTGAGACCATGGCATTCACAGATCCAGGTTTAAGATACACTTTTGTAATTCATTTCTTGGGAACATTCTGTCATAACTATTAGATTTGGAGTTAGGAGACCTGAATTTGAATGCCTGCTGTCCCACTTAATAGATGCGTGTCCATGGACAAATCAGACCATCTGGTTGAGCTTCAGCTCCCACATCTGCAAAATGGGTGTAATGATATTTGCCACACTTATCCTTCAGAATACAGAATCTTTGTCAATCTTAAAGCTTTTTAGAGATGGAAGCTGTTAGAGTATCTGGGTAGGATCATAGAAAGAACAATAAATTCAGAGTCAGGAGATTGAGGTTCAAATTTGGATTGTGAACTTGGTCAACTTCATAATTCAAGGTCTCAGTTTCCTCTTATGTAAGATGAGGAGCAAACAAAATGATCTCTAAGGCTCCTTCTAGCTCCAAATACTGACACTTGTTCAGGTGGCCAGGGCAGGCTCACCCAAGTGAGTTTTCTTCCAACTTTGAATCTACGATGATGAAGTCAGTTTCTCTAGTCTTACTTTCCACGCCTATAAAATAGCAGTCAGTGACCTGCCTCACAGGATCATTGCGGAGAAAGCTCTAGACAAACTTTCAAATGTTAAAGACACCTGAATGGCTACTGTTATCAATGCCTCCTGGAGACTTACTCCTTCTGAATCTGGAGGGCAGGAATAGGTGGAAGAGACAAGGGGGAGGCGAATGTATCTCACTTTAAGGAAACAAGTTCCTGAAATTAACAAGTGCCCAACAACGGATGGGAATCCCTTCTTCCCCACCCCTGGAGGTGGTGAGGCAGAAAGGGAATGATTGCTTGTGAACGGAGTGATGACAAAACTTGTTTTTTCAGGTAAGGGTTGAAGCAGATAATCTCTAAGGCCTCTTATGGCTAGGAGAGACTCTGAGTCTATGAGTTCATAACGTTTGTTTATTTTACATTGTTTTCCATTTAATCCACTAAATGGAAAGGGGTTATCACCATGTTCCTGACGTCATGGGGCCATAATTACACATCAGTCTGTGGACTCTTTGCCTTGAACTACAGGCACATGTTCCTGGCAGTAACATTTCTGGTGTAATCATGCATATACTCCGTGTTCCTCTGGCCAGGATGAAGCTGTAGGAGCTAATGTATTCTGAGTCAGACCAACTGCCGCTCATGAAGGGAAAAAAAAAGACTTGCTTGAGTAACCGTAATAATTGGAAAATTATTTTGATAGCCTGAAACAATCTAATATATTACAGAATTTTATTAAAATAATATCAAATCAAATTAACTGCTATTCCATAATGAATTAGGTAACAAGGTAGGCAGATATTAATCGGCCTTGGCTCCCAGGCAGGGGAGCCAGGAATTTATTAGTTCTCTCGGCTTGTGTGAGGGTGAGGACAGAAATCAGTATCACAGGCTGTGAGGGAAGCCCCTGAGACAAGGGAGCTTTTCCTTTTTTTTTTTCTCTCTCCCACTTTCACTTTATAATCCATCATTAAACACTTGTATTTCTTTTATGTTGGGTCTTATGAAATTTTTAATTTTTTAATTGCTTTGTGATTTAGTAATGAGGACTTTTTATTTTGCCCGAATAAGGCATAGGATGCTGATATTGGAATTATTTCACATCTGTCCACCTCTACTAACCTTTGGTTTTTTTCTTTCTCTCTCCCCCCACCCCCAAGTCCTATTACATTCTGGATAATTACCAGGTGGAGAGATTACCATGCAGACTGGACCTTTCCTTTAATAAGGGGCTGGTGATCCTAGGTGACAGACAGGATGAATGTCCAGGGCCCTGGGGCAACCAAAGGTGGGGGGTGGGGTGGGCAGGAAGAAGACTTGCAAATTACCTGATGAATTGGTAATCATAGAGAATATCTATTCAGATAATTTAAGCCAAAATGGATTTTTTTTCTCTCCCTTTTTATTTTCTTTTTTTCCTTTTCTTTTTGCACCCAAACGATTATAGAATCAGAGAATATTAAACTTGGAAGGAAGATCATTCTTTGTTCGCGCTACATCATTACCATAACACAATAAAACAAATATTTATTGTATACCTACTCTTGTGAAGCTCTGTGATAGGTGCAGAAGGAGATACAAACTCCACATAATATGATGTTCTTTCCCTCAAAGAGCTTAGGATCCAGCAGAAACACAGTCCTGTCACCCTTCAATGTTCACAAAAGACTTTCCTTAGAGCAACCTTGGGAGGTATGAAGTGTGAGTATTTTTACCCTCATTTTTTGTTTTTAATTGTTTTTCAGCAGTGTCTGACTCTTCATGACCCTTTTTGGGGGTTTTCTTGGCAGAAGTACTAGAATCATTCCTTCTCTAGCTCATCTTACAGTTGAGGAAGCTGAGGGGTAAGTGACATTCCCAGGGCCACAAAGTAAGTGTTTGAGGCCAGATTTGAACTCAGGAAGGTGAGTCTTCCTGACGCCAGGATCAGCACTCTATCCACTGTGCCACTTGGGTGCCCGCAAATCCTTTTACGGAGGAGAAATTGAGGCTCAGAGAGGTGGTTGTTGGCAGAGCCAAAATTTGGCCCCAGGCCTCCTGACTCCAGGCTTAAGTAGGGTTCTTTCCACTACACTACACTGCCTGTCAGTTATAATAGTTTTGAAATTGGAACCTTCTAAAATTTATGTGATCCGTTTGCCTATTCTTGGCTATGCATCAGCTGCCCTGATTGCCAATTGCCCGTTTCTTTCTCTTTTGCATAATAGAAACTTGGGAATCTTTTATAATCTGTGATATGACAGAAGGAACACTGGCTTTGGTGTCAGAAGATCTGGATTCAAATCCAGACTCTGTAATTAGCTGGGTGACCTTGGGTAAGTAATTTAAATTCTCTGGGCCTCAGTTTGTTCATCAGTAAAACGGAGTTAATGACACTTGCATGAAGGATATTATGGACTGCCACATGAACTAAGAGATGTGAAAGCGCTTTGTAAATTGTAAAGCATTATTAAACAATAGGCTACCATCTATGTGACCTCAAGCAAGTCATCTCGTTTCTCTGGGCCTGCTTAGCTTTACCATCTAAAGGAGGGAGTGGCATTAAATGAGCTATAAGGACTCTCTTGGTAAATTGTATGACCCAGTTAAGAATGAACTTTAATATATAAAATCAAGGAGGTTTTTTTTTTCCTAATTAAGGAATTTCTCACAATTGGTTCCTTATTGAATGATTGGTTGATTAGTTTAATCTCAGTTTGTTCAAAGTTTGTTTAGGAGACTAAATGTTGGAAAACCTAATGAGTTTGGGCTTCCTAAGGAAAAGAATATTCACTTTCCAGGGAAAAAGCTAAAGCTCAAATATTTCCACATATGCTATTACTATCTTTTTTCCCTAAAAAAGAGAAAAGTCACATGTTTTAAATTTTCTACCTTTATCGACAAAAATCTGTCAAATCTCTTTAACAAATGCCCTGATTTAAGGAAACAGCATCTGCTCACCTACAATATTTCATCACCAGGAACTATCATGTCTTAGAAGAGGCCCTTGTGGAGAGGAAGGTGTGGGTAATCTTGCTGAAAAATGGCATAAAGGTTAGGAAATAAAATGGTGACTCAAATTCCTCCTCTTTGCCCAAGGCTGCTGACATTTTGAAGAACTTGGCTAAACTTTTATTTTTCTTCATTGTGTTAGAAAAGTCATTTATTTTTACATAGACTGGTCTGTTTTTTTTTTCTTCAAAGAGTCAAGGAGGCTATCCTTCAGATTTAATCATTCTGAGGGATTAAGATTGGAATAGTGGTCATTGCTTTCTGTCCTCCTCAGGTTAAAAAAAACCTAGTCAATGAATAGTTGGAGTTCTTCAGGCTGGACAGAATGTCCTGTGTCTTGGGAAGCAGTAACTAGGTGTATTAGGAGGGCAGAGTTTATAATCTCAAAGAGGATCATAAACATGTCTGAAACGTTCGGAACCGCCGGATATAAGAAACTCTCAAAGTAGAAGGCAGAAGAATCAAAACATTTATTTAGGCTCCACAGTAACCAACCCATGAACCAGCAACCCCATTTTGATATATTGATCAAAAGCTTCCAGGCCCAATAAGTACGCCTTGAAAGAGTAACCAGGAGGCTACAGAGAAGCATGATTGCGTAAAGCAAAATCATGTTTCCCCCTCTATGGTAATAAGATTACCCACTGGCCTGAAGTCTTTGTTCAGCTTTCTCCCGTAGGTCAGCTCTGCTACTGGCAGCTCCTGCTTCAGCTGTGTCTGTGGCTGTGGCTGTAACTGACGTAACTGTCGTAACTGCCTCTGTAACTGCCTCTGGCTCCAACTGTCGCTGTAACTGTCGCTGTAATGGCCTGAAGTCTTTGTTCAGCTTCCTCCCGTAGGTCAGCTCTGCTACTGGCAGCTCCTGTTTCAGCTGTGTCTGTGGCTGTGGCTGTAACTGACGTAACTGCCGTAACTGTCGCTGTAACTGTCGCTGTAACTGTCGTTGTAACTGTCTCTGGCTCCAACCGGAAAAGGAAAAAAAGATCTTCAAGCTGTCCTCTCCCCTCTTATAGAGTTTTTGACATCATCAAGCACCGCCTGAACGACCAGGGCCGATTGGTTCTTGACTTGGCCCCTCCCCCTAGCGTAGCCGTTAACACCTCCCCTCAGCCAGCCCCATGACTCATCAAACAGGAAGTTGTCTGGTCCTGCCCCGGAAGAGCAAGCCACAGTGTCCAGAGGCTCAATGAGGTAAGCTGAGTCATTCAAAGAAAACAAAGGCCATTCTGGCTACACTAGGTATTGTCAGAAAGGCAAATAGGGAAAGGGAAGGCATAGCATATACCTAGATCTGTGATTATATGTTTAAAAAATCTTTAAAAAATTTTTAATTCAATTCTATAGGATCCATTCATGTTTTACCATGTTCTGATCATTAAACTGGCCTGAGCCATGGACAGTCCTTAACAATTGCTACTAGATCTTTTGACTTAAATGGGATTGAAATGAGGGAGTGAGAGATTTGGGTGACTGGATCACCAGATACAAATTTCTGGTGCTCTGTGGCTTCCCTATTCCTGACAGTATACATTGGGTCCTATCAATGGGCCATAGAGGCACCCACATTGATCCTGTAGAAGGAAGCCAGGGAAGCCAGAAGTTAGAGATAAGGAAGGAGAAAAATCCAGACAGAGGACAGACAGGGAAAGCAGAATCAGGAGATGGAGTGACCTATTCAAGAAATAGTAAGGAAGACAGTGCCGCTGGATTGCTGAGCGTGTAGAAGGGAGTAAGGTATAAGAAGCCTAGAAAGATAGGAAGGGGGCTAGGTTACAAAGTACTTTAAAAGTCTACCAAAGCATTTTCTTTTTATTCTTGGAGTAATAGATATCAGGTAGAATGACAAAAATGACATGTGTCTTGTCCTGTTTTCACCTGGTTAAACTTTTTTTCCACTAGGGCTCTATATTTTGAAAGCTTTTCATCCCAGGTAATTTGGAGATTATAAGTATTTGGTGCAATGAGATCAATTTAAAATATTGTCAGCATGAATTAATGCTATACCCAGTCAGTTAAAGACAATAGTTCTGTCTGTAAAAATCCTCCAGTTTCAGTCCAATTAACTTGATGAATTTGCAAGGATATTTTGGGTCATTATGATAATATACGGATTTATTGTCTGTTAATTTGTGGAAGTTAGCTTCTAGTCACCTGATTGTGTCTTCCTAAGTATCTAACAGATACTAAAATTTTGTAACCTACAGTCATATCGTGTACACTTATCTTCAATATATAATCTGCATTAATTAGTAAGGCTGTGTTACTTAAGGATAATAACCTTTCTGTAATTTCTGGTGACAACCTGTATTAGGAGGGCAGAGTTTATAATCTCAAAGAGGATCATAAACATGTCTGAAAGGTTCGGAACCGCCGGATATAAGAAACTCTCAAAGTAGAAGGCAAAAGAATCAAAACATATATTTAGGCTCCACAGTAACCAACCCATGAACCAGCAACCCCATTTTGATATATTGATCAAAAGCTTCCAGGCCCAATAAGTACGCCTTGAAAGAGTAACCAGGAGGCTACAGAGAAGCATGATTGCATAAAGCAAAATCATGCTTCCCCCTCTATGGTAAAAAGATTACCCACTGGCCTGAAGTCTTTGTTCAGCTTCCTCCCGTAGGTCAGCTCTGCTACTGGCAGCTCCTGCTTCAGCTGTGGCTGTGGCTATAGCAGCCTCTGGCTCCAACAGGAGCTGCTTTTAACCATCCGGCTTTTGCGGGGGTGTAAGGTACGCCGGGGAAAGCACAGGTTCTTTCAATCTGCTTAAGCAAGGTGAAGGGGTTGACCGGGAAAGCACAGGTTCTTTCCATCAGCTTAAGCAAGGGAAGCAAGGTGAAGGGGCCGACAAGCTTACTCCAGTCCAACATACAAACAGTATTCAGTTCAGGGGAAAAAGCCAAACTAGTCAAGGGCACTTGTTGACTAAGTGCTAAGGAGCCCATTTTTGGTTGCCAACACACTTCTCCACCCCTTGTTATAGGATACATAATCTAATCAGCCATGTATCCTAGAACATACATTGTGATCCAATTACAAAGGAAACTAAAACATATCATTCATAATAAAGCAAAACATATCATTTGGTGACATTCCTAAATATTGGTTTATGATTCAAATGTGATCCACCCCTAGGTCCCATAATATCATAACAATAAAACAACACAGCAAGGATAACACAAAATAAGTAAACAGAACACTCTCATCATTCCCACCCCCCTTGAACGATTGGGGCTCAAAATCTTGGGGTGAGGGGTGATGGTCTCATTTTCCATAGCTTCTTCATGCTGAAATTGGATGTAGAGATGGCCCTGCCCCAAAAAGTCCCATTCCAGAGGTCAGTTCTTTAATGAGCTGGCAGGAATTCCAAGAATGCTATGTGCTTAGGCAGTCACCAGAAAGTGCAGGGTGCTTAAGCCTAAAGGAAACAAAACTAGCAACAACGTTAGCCAAAACAAAGGACAAAAAGAGTAGACAAGTATGGACTATTATTCTTCAAATAAAATCATCTCAAGTTTGGTTGAGATTTCAGTTATGCAAAGATCCAACATCAGAGCCAAACTCAGGTGGGAAATGTTTCTTTTCAAAAGGAACATAATGAGGAAGCCAAGAGGATCCCACCCTAGATAGAGACTAAGATTGTCCTCTCAGCCTTTCCCCAGATGTACAAGGAAACACAATGGGAAAATTAAACTAAGAGGATCCCATCCTAGATAGAGACTAGGATTGTCCTCCCAGCCTTTCCCCAAATGTACAAGTTTTCATCCGTTAATCACACAAGGTTACCTTTCCTCTGAGTGGCTTGTGGGCTTGCAGGAGCAGTTCTTATTTCCCTATTTCTCGTGTTATCAAGTCCTCTATACATTCTGTATAATTCATTGGTTGGAATTCCATCTATCATTTCAAAACCTACCCCTGCTCTCAATAGAGCAGTAAACATTTCTTTCCTTGTTACTCTCCTTTGGCGCCAAGTTTGCTGGTTATTTACCCTTCTCTCTCGAGGAGATCTATCCCTTCCCCAGTCACCTAAGTCATGTAACTGTAAAATCTTATTTATCACTGTTGTAAGACGGCTCCCTACTTCTCCAAGTAATAAATTCAAAATTAGTTGTTTATAAGCAGGGGGAGCTGTCCTAATTATTAAATTCCTATGAGGCAGTCCCATTGGATCATTGTAATATTTGTCTGCGGTTCCTATCATAATGGCAGTCTTCATCACCTCCTCCTTTAGTCTCATGATACAATCTCTAAGTGAATACCAGGGTCTGTGCTCAGTGGGCCACATAGAATCAGTAGCATATCTCTTATTGCATCCCACAGCGGCTAATGCCAACAGAGTAGTCCTGCTATCACCATCTCCTTGCTGATGATGTTCCCTAAAAGCTTGTTGAACTAGAGGATCATGGCTGATACCTATGAATCTCATGCAGTCTGTCCTATCTACTGATATTCCACTGGCCCCTTGATCACTGAGTCTTACCATCCAAGATATCAATGGTTCTCCTATTCTTTGGCTGAATCTACTCAAAATATCTGTGACCTCTTGCGGTGAGAAATCTTCCTGAATTTCCCTTGTAACTGAATCTTCACCTCGGGTTTCTGTCTTCCTCCTTTGTATGGGTCGAGCCCTTGTCTGATCATTTAACCATCTACTATTCTCTGTGTGAGGGACATCCTGAACCCCAGTAGTGTTTTGTGCCTCAGCCCCTAACATCGTCTCATTTTCCCCCCACTCACTTCCTCTGCCACCATGGCTAGGACGAAGCAGGCAGTCAGGCTCTTTCTGGGCTGGGTTGAAATGCACTCTGGGCTTTTTTGGTCTCCTGTTGCTCTTAGCCACATTAATAGAAAAGTTCTCATTTGAGTCAGTTTGGTCTCCTGCTATCTGAGATTCCCCTTCTTGCTGTGGGGTAGGAGTGCCCCCATGTCTTTCACTTAATCTCAATCTTTCGTATACTAGCCGGTAGGCTGATAACACTATCCAGCTTTGCCTAGATAGTGATGCCCCTGACTGAATCCCAACTTCTTGTAAACACTTTTCTAAATCCCTAGGATCTCCTCTCCGTAGCCTTGGTTCCCAGTTTTCACAGGGTCCAGCTTTTTTAGCCAATTCTTTTGCTAGGGAGGAATAAAATGGATCCTCCCATCCTGGGATATTCATCTCTTCCTCTGGAATTGTTCTGCTTCTAAATAGAGGTCTTATACCTAGCGATCCCATCCTCGTCGCCAAATGTATTAGGAGGGCAGAGTTTATAATCTCAAAGAGGATCATAAACATGTCTGAAAGGTTCGGAACCGCCGGATATAAGAAACTCTCAAAGTAGAAGGCAAAAGAATCAAAACATATATTTAGGCTCCACAGTAACCAACCCATGAACCAGCAACCCCATTTTGATATATTGATCAAAAGCTTCCAGGCCCAATAAGTACGCCTTGAAAGAGTAACCAGGAGGCTACAGAGAAGCATGATTGCATAAAGCAAAATCATGCTTCCCCCTCTATGGTAAAAAGATTACCCACTGGCCTGAAGTCTTTGTTCAGCTTCCTCCCGTAGGTCAGCTCTGCTACTGGCAGCTCCTGCTTCAGCTGTGGCTGTGGCTATAGCAGCCTCTGGCTCCAACAGGAGCTGCTTTTAACCATCCGGCTTTTGCGGGGGGTGTAAGGTACGCCGGGGAAAGCACAGGTTCTTTCAATCTGCTTAAGCAAGGTGAAGGGGTTGACCGGGAAAGCACAGGTTCTTTCCATCAGCTTAAGCAAGGGAAGCAAGGTGAAGGGGCCGACAAGCTTACTCCAGTCCAACATACAAACAGTATTCAGTTCAGGGGAAAAAGCCAAACTAGTCAAGGGCACTTGTTGACTAAGTGCTAAGGAGCCCATTTTTGGTTGCCAACACACAACCTGATTTGGAAGTTCTGTTATAAGCCCTTCTATTTCTTTTAACAACTGTGTACGAATCAGTTATTTTTCTGATGCATCTTTCTTGATATATTAGTGTTTGAGTTCACATGGGCATCTGTAACAGCAGGTACCCTAGCATACCCAGGATGGCCAGCTAGTACAGGTTCTTTTATCTGCTTTTAAAAGGAAAGATAGATTTTAAAGGGGTCAACAATCTTACTTTAATTAAACATATATAGCATTCACTCAGTTCAGGGGAAAGGTCAGCACCCTGAATACAGAGAAAATACAAGAAGAGAAATTAGCACAAAGATCAACAGACAGGGCTCCAGCTGTCTGAACAAGGTAATGCAACCACCTACATACATCACCAGACTGGGCGAGCACAGATACATCTGAGTACTAGGGGAGCTTTGAACAAATGGCTAATCAGAGTCATGTCCAGGGAATCAAAATGTCTTTCTCATAAGCAACCCCCCAAAGCAAAATACCAGCCTTGGAATATATATACATTTTTGGCTAATAGGCTCAGAACCTGAAGGTATCACAACCCTCGTGACTTGGTGACTAATTAGCTTAGTACCAAAAAGTATGAAAGCCTTCTTGTAAGTAAGCCTCCCCCAAGTAAGCTTGCCTTTCAAGCAAGTTCCTCCTTAGTCAAGTTCCTCCCTCAGTGGGCTCTGTGTGACTCAGGATGTATCACAGCTGTGATTGAACACATGTGGTCACATAGGCCTATTAATGGACAAGGAAGATCTTCCTATTCGATTAACACTACAGTATCACCAAGGAGAACCTTTTGATTGCACTTTTTGATCTTAACTACTTCATTGTCTCTGTCTGGGGAAAGCCTCCTTTGGTTACATTTCAGTTAGTCAATCAATTAACATTTATTAAGTGCCTGCTATGTACAAATCCAGTAGCATTTACCTGTTATCATACCTTACTACTGCTTTGTGAAGCTATCTGTTTGTTTCAAAATTATTTCTGTAAGTTCTTTTTGGTTTTTCCTTTATTTTTTCTTTTTATTAATTAATTTATTTCTGGTTTTCAACATTCACTTCCACAAGATTTTGAATTCTAAATTTTATCTCCATCTCTCCCCTCCCCCACTCCAAAATGGCATGCATTCTGATTACCCCTTCCCCCAATCTGCCCTCCCTTCTCTCACCCCACCCTTCTCTTATCCCCTTCCCTTCTGTTTTCCTATAGGGCAAGATAGATTTCTATACCACACTGCCTGTGTATCTTCTTTCCCAGTTGCATGTAAAAACATTTTTTAACATTCATTTTTAAATCTTTTAAAACTTTGAGTTCCAAATTCTCTCCATTCCTCCCTCCTCATCCACCAATTAAATATTGGTCATACATGTGCAGTCATGCAAAACACTTCCATAACAGTAATATTGTGTAAAACTAGCTATATTTCCCTCCTATTCTGCCACACTATTTATTCTATTCTCTCCTTTGACCCTGTCTCTCCTCAAAAGTGTTTGCTTCTGATTGCTCCCTCCCCTAATCTGACCTCCCTTCTATTATTGCCCCTCTCTTAACTCCTTCCTCCCACTTTCCTGTAAGGTAAGATAGATTTCCATAACCAAATAAGTGTGTATGTTATTCCCTCCTTAAGCCAAATCTGATGAGAGTAAGGTTCACTCATTCCCTCTCACCTTCTTCCCTCTTCTTCTCCACTGGAAAAGCTTTTTCTTGCCTTTTTATATGATCTAATTTACCTCATTTTACTTCTCCCTTTCTCCTTCTTCCAGTATATTCCTGACTCACAACTTAATCTTATTTTTTAGATATCATCCCTTCATATTCAACTCACCTTGTGCCCTGTCTATATATGTATGTATGTATGTATGTATATATATATGTATATATATATATATACATATATATATATATATATATATATATATATATATATATATATATATATCCCCTTCAATTACTTTAATACTGAGAAAGGACTCATAAGCTACAAATGTAATCTTTCCATGTAGGAATGGAAACAGTTCAACTTTAATAAGTCCCTTATGATTTCCCCTTTTTGTTTACCTTTTCATGCTTCTCTTGAGTATTGCATTGGAAAGTCATATTTTCAATTTAGCTCTGGTCTTTTCATCGAAAATGCTTCAAAAAAAGTCTTCTATTTTACTGAATGTCCGTTTTGCCCCCCTAAAGGATTATACTCAGTTTTGCTGGTTAGGTGATTCTTGGTTTTAATCCTAGTTCCTTTGACCTTCTGGAATATCATATTCCAAACCCTTCAGTCCCTTAATGGAGAAGCTGCTAAATCTTGTGTTATTCTGATTGTGTTTCCATGATACTTGAATTGTTTCTTTTATTCTCCTTGACCTGGGAACTCTGCAATTTGGTGACAATATTCCCAGGAGTTTTCCTTCTGGGATCTCTTTCAGGAGGTGATCAGTGGATTCTTTCAATTTCTACTTTACCCTCTGGTTCCAGCATGTCAAGGCAGTTTTCCTTGATAATTTCTTGAAAGATAATGTCTAGGCTCTTTTTTTGATCATGGCTTTCAGGTAGTCCTATAATTTTTAAATTATCTCTCCTGGCTCTATATTCCAGGTCAGTTGTTTTTCCAATGACATATTTCATTTACATTGTCTTCTATTTTTTTTTCATTCTTTTGGTTTTGTTTTATAATTTCTTGATTTCTCATAGAGTCGCTAGATTCCATTCTAATTTTTAAGGAATTATTTTCTTCAGTGAGATTTTGGACCTTCTTTTCTGTTTGGCAAATTTTGCTTTTTTTTTTTTAGTTTAAATTTATTTATTTAATATATTTAGTTTTCAGCATTGATTTTCACAAGAGTTTGAATTACAAATTTTCTCCCCATTTCTACCCTCCCCCCCCCCACTCCAAGATGGTGTATATTCTGGTTGCCCTGTTCCCCAGTCAGCCCTCCCTTCTGTCACCCCACTCCCCTCCCATCCCCTTTTCCCTTCCTTTCTTGTAGGGCAAGATAAATTTCTACGCCCCATTGCCTGTGTATCTTATTTTCTAGTTGCATGCAATTTTTTTTTTGTTTTTGGACATCTATTTTTAAAACTTTGAGTTCCAAATTCTCTCCCCTCTTCCCTTCTCACCCACCCTCCCTAAGAAGTCAAGCAATTCAACATAGGCCACATGTGTATCATTATGTATAACCCTTCCACAACACTTATGTTGTGAAAGACTAACTTATATTTTGCTCCTTCCCAACCTATCCCCCTTTATTGAATTTTCTCCCTTGACCCTGTCCCCTTTTGAAAGTGTTTGTTTTTGATTACCTCCACCCCTATCTGTCCTCCCCTCCATCATCCCCCCCTTTTTTATCTTCTTCCCTCTTCTTTCCTGTGGAGTAAGGTACCCAATTGAGTATGTATGGTATTCCTTCCTCAGGCCAAATCTGATGAGAGCAAGATTCACTCATTCCCCCCTCACCTGCCCTCTCCCCTCCTCCCACAGAACTGCTTCCTCTTGCCACCTTTATGCGAGATAATCCACCCCATTCTATCTCTCCCTATCTCTCTCTCAATATATTCCTCTCTCATCCCTTGATTTGATTTTATTTCTTTTAGATATCTTCCCTTCATCTTCAACTCACCCTGTTCCCGCTCTCTCTCTCTCTCTCTCTCTCTCTCTCTCTCTCTCTCTCTATATATATATATATATATATATATATATATATATATATATACACACATACATATATACATATGTATACACTCACATATACATATATATATATATACATAAACATATATATAGATATATAGATATACACATGCATATTCCCTTCAGCTACCCTAATACTGAGGTCTCATGAATCATACACTTCATCTTTCCATGTAGGAATGTAAAGAAAACAGTTCAACTTTAGTAAATCCCTTGCAATTTCTTTTTCTTGTTCTTTTTCTTGATTACCTTTTCATGCTTCTCTTGATTCTTGTGTTTGAAAGTAAAATTTTCTATTCAGCTCTGTTCTTTTCACTGAGAAAGCCTGAAAGTCCTCTTTTTTATTGAAAATCCATATTTTGCCTTGGAGCATGATACTCAGTTTTGCTGGGTAGGTGATTTTTGGTTTTAATCCTAGCTCCATTGACCTCCAGAATATTGTATTCCAAGCCCTTTGATCTCTTAATGTAGAAGCTGCCAGATCTTGGGTTATTCTGATTGGGTTTCCACAATACTCAAATTGTTTCTTTCTGGCTGCTTGAAGTATTTTCTCCTTGATCTGGGAGCTCTGGAATTTGGCGATAATATTCCTAGGAGATTTCTTTTTGGGATCTATTTGAGGAGGTGATCGATGGATTCTTTCAATTTCTATTTTGCCCTGTGGCTCTAGAATATCAGGGCAGTTCTCCTTGATAATTTCTTGAAAGATGGTATCTAGGCTCTTTTTTTGATCATGGCTTTCAGGTAGTCCAATAATTTTTAAATCATCTCTCCTGGATCTATTTTCCAGGTCAGTGGTTTTTTCAGGGAGATATTTCACATTGTCTTCCATTTTTTCATTCCTCTGGTTCTGTTTTATAATATCTTGATTTCTAATAAAGTCACTAGCTTCCACTTGCTGCAATCTAATTTTTAAGGTAGTATTTTCTTCAGTGGTCTTTTGGACCTCCTTTTCCTTTTGGCTAATTTTGCCTTTCAAGGCATTCTTCTTCTCATTGGCTTTTTGGAGCTCTTTTGTCATTTGAGTTAGTCTGTTTTTTAAGGTGTTTTCTTCAGTATATTTTTCAGTATTTTGGGGGGTCTCCTTTAGCAAGTCATTGACTTGTTTTTCATGGTTTTCTTGCATCCTTCTCATTTTTCTTACCAATTTTTCCTCTACTTCTCTAAGTTGCTTTTCCAACTCCTTTTTGAGCTCTTCCATGGCCTGGGACCAGTTCATGTTTTTCTTGGAGGCTTTTGCTGTAGGCCCTTTGACTTTGTTAACTTCTTCTGTCTGTATGTTTTGGTCTTCTTTGTCACCAAAGAAAGACTCCAAAGTCTGAGACTGAATCTGGGTGTGTTTTCGCTGCCCGGCCATATTCCCAGCCAACTAACTTGACCCTTGAGTTTTTCAGCAGGGTGTGACTGCTTGTGGAGGTAAGAGAACTATGTTCCAAGCTTGAGGGGATGCACCAGTTCTGCCACACCAGCACTCCTCCTTCCCCAAGAACACCCAACCCGGACTGGACTTAGATCTTCAGCAGGCTGTGCACTCCTGCTCTGATCCTCCACTTAATTCCTCCCACCAGGTGGGCCTGGGGCTGGAAGCAACTGCAGCTGTACTTCTGTAGCTGCCCCATCTCCACTGCCCCCAGGGTGGTAGCCAAACCATGAACTCCTTCCACTCCCGCAGCTTTTCCCAGTAACCTTCTCTGTTGTCTTTGGTGTTTGTGGGTTGAGAAGTCTGGTAACTGCTGCAGCTCATTGATTCTAGGGCACACTCTGCCCGACTTCTGGTCTAGTTGGTCCATGCATGCTCAAGCTGCGCTCTGCTCTGCTCCACTCCACTCTACTCCCAGCTCCGTGTGGGATAGACCTCACCCAGAGACCATCCAGGCTGTCCTGGGTTGGAGCCCTGCTTCCCTCTGCTGTTTTGTGGGTTCTGCAGTTCAAATGCTTCACCTTAGACTTTTCCTCTTCACTTGATGCTCTCTCTAGAAGAATGGATCTAGTTAACTGGTCATTGGTGATAGCTGTCTCTCTTTCCAGAAGTTTGTTGATATTCACACGTGCCTGTATTTCTCCATATTTTACTCAACAAAGCAGAGTCAGGATGACAATAAAACTGGAGAGGACCTTTTCAGATTTTCAGAATCTTTCATGGCCAATTCTTTAGCTACTCTTCTTATTTCTTCTTCATTAGAGCACAGCTATCACAGGTGTGCTCTCTTTCCCTCAGCTCTAATTGTCCTAACTGCTGTCAGCATTTCCTGTGACACTACTTCTTTTTCCCAAATTTTGCTTTTTAAGGCTTTGTTCTCCTTATTGGCTTTTTGGACCTCTCTTATCATTTGAGTTATTTTCTGCAGTATTTTTTGGGTCTTCTTTAGCAAGTTGTTGACTCATTTTTCATGATTTTCTTGTATCTCTCTTATTTCTTTTCCCAATTTTCTCTCTACTTCTCTTACTTGATTTTCAAAATCCTTTTTGAGTTCTTCCATGGCATGCAACCAATTCATATCTTTCTTGGAGGCTTTGGATGTAGGAACTTTGACTTTATTGTCTTCTTCTGTTTGTATGTTTTGATCTTCTTTGTCATCAAGGTAAGATTTTATAGTCTGAGTTTTTTTCTGCTGTTCACTCATTTTCCCAAACCATTACTTAGCTTTTTAACTCTTTGTTGAGGTAAGATTCTGCTTCCAGTGTGGAGGGTGTACTGTCCCAAGCTTCAGGGGTTTTGTGCAGTTGTTTTCAGAGATACTTCTAGGGATCTGTTAATTTTCAGTTCTTCCAAAATGGTATAATCAAAGGAGAGGTGTTTACTCCTCTCCTGGTCTGTGCCCTGGTCTGTGAGTGATGACAAGCACTCTTTTCTGCCTTGGTACTGTGAGGAATATTACCTCTCCACTGCCACCACAAGCTCTACCAGGCCCGCATTTCTTTTCACCCCAGCACTGCCTCCTAGGACTTTGACTCAGATCCAAGCAAGGGCAAAGCAAAAGAATCCTGCCTCAGTGCCAGCAAAAAGATCACTGCAATCCTCCTCTGATCAGCCACTCCATTCCTCCCCCTCCCCCCACCATCTGTGGGTTGAGAGCTTCAGAAGCAGCCACTGCTGCCCCAGGACTGGGACCAGACCATGCTCCTCTCTCACCCAGGTCTGACAAACCTTTCCTATTGACCTTTCAAGTTGTCTTTGGTATTGATAGATTGAGAGTTCTGGAAATTGATGTAGCTGTCAGTGATTTAGTTCCTTGCAGCCTGCTGTGGGTTTTCTGGGGCCCAGTCTATGCAAGTATATTTTGCATTGGACTGTGTTCCCTTCTCAGCCTGGTGCAATAGATCTTTCCTGATGACTGTCCAAGTTGTCTTGGGTTGTAAATTTGTTTTGTTCTGTCATTTTGTGGGTTCTGCTGATCTAGAATTTGTTTAGAGTCATTTTTTACAGGTATTTGTAGGAGTTTGGAAAGAGCTCAAGCAAGTCCTTGCTTTTACTCCACCATCTTGTCTGTGCTGCTTTATTTCCATACATTTTAAACCTGATCTTCATATGCTCAGAGTACATCTATCAATACTCTTGCTCCATTTTAACAAGGAAGTATTAATCTTTTTAGAGCTGCTTTGGGATAATGATCCTTGTGTTTTGACTATATTTTGTGAGTTTTTGTTTGTACATCTAAATACCTCATTTTACATTCTAAAATGCCAGGAGGATATGTAAAACTAATGTTCCATAGATGTTAAGTGCTTTAAATGTGTCCTTGCTATTAAGCTTTGAGTTAAGGATGAAGGTCAGTCTATTGAATTCATAACCTCATCTTCCCATTTAATATTACTATATCTGATGAATTTTGCCTCTAGAGAAGTCCCAGGTATTTGAAGTAGCCCCTTTTTCCTTTAGTTCAATTTGACTGCTGTATTCAAATTTGAAGCATTCAATCTCTATTTTTTCATACTCATGAAGAATTTTATACTTATATTAAATTTATGAGTGGAGAAATTTCCATGAGATGAAACAGCTATTTAGCAACAGCACCTTTGTAAGTGGATATTATCAAAACAGGTGATTAGTAGGATTTTTTTTAGTAAAATTCCTTCTTTGACTTGCAAAACATGCTCAGTTTTAGTGAGGAATGGTAATAATGACTTTAAGGCAAGGCAGAAGCATTTTAGGCTTAACTTGACTCCCCAGAAGATGCCATTTGTTCTTCATATCATTATGTTGATGTAGACAACCCTTCTCCAGGCGAACATCAAGATATTGTATTATTCTTAAACTCTTGGATAGGTTCCATATATTTATAGTACACTGTCTTCAGTTTATGTAAATGTAATAAAAATTCATAGATGCACCCTCACAGCAAACATTAACATTTAATAAACTATGTCATTGTAAGGAGAAGAGATGGACAGGATATGAGAATGACAAGGCAATGTGTGGCACTGAGTGCTGGACCAATCAGAGACTGATCCTCTACAAGTTAAACATTTGCATTCAACAAAAGCAGAGCCCCAAGGCAAGATAACTACCAGAAATCCTAATGATAACAGATTAGAGTACTTATCTATGAGTGAACAGTTTGCTGCTAATTTGGAGGGAAAGCTGAGCACTTGGCAACTATGGAGGAGAAAAGGAGTGGAAAGCTTTCAGAAATTTGGTGGACAGCATCATATTTATTCATTTGTGCCAGAACTCTCGGAAACATCAAGATTGGTTTGATGAAAATGATGGGTAAATTCAGAAGCTACTAAACAAAAAGAGAAAACTCCACAAAGTTTACCAGCAGGATAGTTTATCTGTCTCTAAGAAGGCAGTGTTTAATTCCGTCAAAAGTTAAGTGCAAGTGAAGCTTAGAGAGATGTAGTATTCTTAGTTCATAAGAAGGCAGATAAAATTCCTTTTTACTCTGATGGTAACAATCCAAAGCACTTTTATAATGCCCTGAAGGCTATTTATGGGCCAAAGATCTATGGTGCATCTCAATTACTTAGTACTGATGGAGCCACATTGATGAGTGATAAGGACATGATCCTGGAGAGATGAGCTGAACACTTATATAGAGTTCTCAACAGACCATCATCAGCCGAAGCTGAACCCACTGATTGTTTACCTCAGGTTGAAGTCAATCCTTCTTTAGCTGAATTTCCAACTGAAGAGGAGGTTTTGGATACTGTTAGGCTCCTCTGGTGTGGCAACCTGCCTGGTGCTGATTCTATTCCAGCTGAGATTTACAAGGAAAGGGTTCCACTGCCCATACAAAAGCTGATTGAAATTTTCCAGGTTATATGGCAAGAGGAAATTATCCCCCAGGAATTCAAGGACACCTCTATTGTTCATCTCTATAAAGGAAAAGGAAATGAGTTGTTCTGTGGCAATCACAGAAGGGTCTCTCTGTTGGACACCGCCAGCAAGATTCATTCTGGAATCCTTCTTTATAGGCTGATTCTTCACCTGGAAGATGGTCATCAACCTAACCTAAGATCTAGTGTGGCTTCAGAAAGGATTGTGGAACAGTAGATATGGTGTTTGCTGCCTGACAACTCCAGAAGAAATACTAGGAGCTGAACATAGATTGGTGCACAACATTGTTGATCTGACCAAGACCTTTAATGCTGTCAGTTATGAGGGCTTATGGTAGATCAAGGCAAAATTTGGTTGCCTGGAAGACTTCATCAGTATTAAATGTCAGTTTCATGATGGCATGCTTGTATGGGTTCTGGATAATGGACAATACTCTTGTGTTTTCTCAGTCACCAATAGTGTGCTTGCTCCTATGTTTTTAGCACAATGTTTTCAGTGATATCAGGAACCTTCAATGAGCATGAAAATAACATCAGCTATAGCACTGATGGTAAACTATTTAACCTGAAAAGGCTGCAAAGCATGACTTAAGTGAAGGAAGAGTTGGTGTGCAACATTTTGTTCATAGATGATTGTGCACTCATTGAGGCTGAGATGCAGCAAAGTATGGATAGATTCTCTGCCGGTCGTGGTAATTAACATCAAGAAAGTACAGGTGCTCCATCAGGCAGCACCACACCATCCATATGTGGAACAATTAGCTACAGAAACTGGAGAAATTTTGAATGCTGTGGATAAGTTCACTTACATTGGCAGTATGCTTTCTAGGATGTAATCATTGATAATGAGATTGACTTACACACTGCCAGAGCTAGCTCAGTGTTTGGGAGGCTCCAAAGGAAAGTGTGGGAGAGAAGAGGTGTTAGACTACTTACTAAGCTGAAGGTCTACAGAGCCATTGTGCTTTGATGGAAATTGATATACCACAGGGAGGCATTTGAGCTAATAATTAAAGAGCTTATCTAGTTCTGCCCCTTTCTAGTTTTGCAGAGAAGCTAGAGTTTAAGTCATTTGGTTTGAGATAACTGATGTGTTATTTATATTTATAGAATATAAGCTCTCTGTTTTGTGTTTGACTGAACTTGCACTTTCTTTGTGAGACTTCCTTAAATTACGTAGATAAGTAAAAATTTTCCACATCGTCCTTTTTATTGGGGAGGAGGGGTGTAATGGCAAGCAAAGTGGGATTTTTGCTGGATTGAAAGTACGTCAGGTTTCAGCCAATCAGAGACTTGTATGTGCTTTGAGTTCTAGCCAGTCAGATGTGCATGAATTCAGCCAATCAGAACCTTTAGTTCTAGAAAATCAGATGCCAGCTAGAACTGCATATAAGGAGAGCCCAGAGTGTGAGAGAAGCAGACATCTAGAGGCTGTTGAAGAGAAGACATTGAGAGAGAGCTGCCAGAGTTGAGAAGAAAAGAGACAAAAAAGAATGACGTCTGAGTGTTGAGTTGAGAAGAAACCTAAAAGAGCTGGGAAGAGACCTCTAGAGTAGAGAGGAGATCTCTGAAAGTGAGAAGACCTTTGGTAGAGACTTGCTGAAGGAGCCTCTGAACTTTGAAGGCGAGTGAAGCTATAGGGCAGAGGCCTACCCATGGGAAGGAGGCTTAACTTAAGCCCCTTTAGAGAGCTGTTAAAGTGAACTGAGCAGTTAAGACAGAGCCTTTGGACTTTGGAGGTGAATTGAGATGGTGGTGTTGGTGGTGTGTGTTGCTGCCCTGTTAAGCTTTATTTTCCCAGAATTAGAAACTGTGGGCAGGAACTTGTGGAGACTACTGTCCAGGAGGAGCTCAGAGTGGAGCAGTCACCATGAGCTGGGGCCTGGTGCAGGAGTGGGGGGCTGCCTGTGTGTGAATCTTGGTTTAGAGTCCAAAGTGGTCAGCGTACAGAGGAGGAGCTATGGGACTTGGAGGTCAACCTCGGGTCAAGATGAAAGAAGACTTTACTTGTATGCTTGGTAATGATTAAGGAGATTGTTCTTACTGTGACCTAGGAGTGGATAGTGCGGTATTTTCTGCTACCCTTTAAGGATGTGTTGTGCTAAGGAAGACCTTAGTCCAGGACCCCTGTAGTATAAACAAGCATTTTGGGGAATGCTACTGAATGCAATGATATATGCTGTGCGCCATATGATAGACTGAGTGATATGAGATATAGGAGATAAATGATATGCTTTGCTTAAGGATGTTGCTATGAATGTTATGCTATGTTTTATGGAAAAATGCTTTGGTTTATTGCTGAATAAATAGAGAGTTCATTGCACTGTGCGATTGGACCCCTGAAATTGATTACAGCAGCAGTCCTCGAATGTGCTGCTGTGATTGGTGTTACAAGGGGGTGTTCTCTAACTTCTTTGCTTCTGGAACCTCCACAGTATAGTATTTAATTGTTGATGAATTGGTTTTTTTTTCACTGTTTTGGCTCCTTGTATTGCCTTAGCTTTTTGGCCTTTGCTTTTATTATTTACTAAACGTATCAAGAATATATAGATTCCATTTTACATGTTTTTATTCACTGTCTTTAATTGGCAAATGTGGCATTTCAATATTCTAAGGTGCTTAGTAGGTAAATATTAATGCAATTTTCATATGCCTTTCTTCAGGTCTTTACTTTCCTCAAACTACTTTTGGTAGGATTTGATGTTTAATCTTTTGAGCATACCTAGATAATTCCATCTTTTCTCCTACAGTCTTTACCGTGGCAATGGCTATAGCATATTAAATATTGTGTTTAGGTCCTGAAACTCTTTATACTCTCTGTCAAGTATATTTTTAAATGAGATTATGTTCTTTCATGATACAAGTTTAATAAATGCCAACTTTAAAAAAATTACTGTTTTGGTGTGCGATCTATTTTTTGGATTTGTGATGTACAACTCAAAAAGGACTTTTGAAATTCCATTCTTAGTGTGCTAATCTCCTTCTCAAAATCATGTGAGTTATTGGCATTATTTTAGCCAGGTATTTCTTATTAGGTAGCCTATCTACAATTTTATCAAGTAGAACTTTTTCAGTTTCTTCAGTTATTCCCTTTGCAGATTTAAATGATTAATCAGTTCCCAATTTTATTTTATCAACTCTGCTCTTAGAAAATGTTATTTCTCATGATTGCCTTGCATTTATCTTCAAAATCTTAGTCTTCCTGATTTATTCTAATGCTTATCCCCTTCTTATGGTACTGGTACATGAAGGAATACTGTTCTTCCTATCCTGTTGTTCATCATGATAGTTCTGAGCAGGACCAACCTGCCCTGCTTAGCTATGCTGCCCTGTTTATTTCTTAGTTTCATAGGAGCAGTTGTATTTCACTGGGCATGGTACTAACCCAATCAGTGGCAACTGGCTGACTTTTGGGGGTTCCTATTAGAGCTTCTCACCTATTGTAGCAGCCACAGGGGACAAAAAGTCTCCCCAGTGAATAAATTTCTTTGGTTGGCATCCCTCAAATTGCCATTGCCCACCTTCCCCCTGCCCTATGATATGGATAATGGGAGGGGCTTTGAGGAATGCTGATTTTTGTTGTTTTTATTGTGGGTGGTGTTGCTACTGTGATTGTCTTTATATTGCCAGTTGCTTGAGAAGCAGACATGGCATAGACAGAGAACTGGCTGTTGAGCCAGGAAGGCCTGGAGCCAAGTCTCATATATTCTGGCTGTCCAACCTGGGATGAGTCCCTTAATCTCTTTATGCTTTAGACACCTGCCTAAGACTCTTAGCTGCAGAGAAGGTACTCACCAGTATAGACAGAGTGTCCTCCTCTGGGAGTTCCCTATATCAATGAAATCACATGATGAGTTCCTATCTCTTACCTTAGCTTATTAATTAATTCTAATGACAAGGATTTCTCTGTATTCCTCCTCTGATACCCTATTGCAGGGTGGAGAGTACAGTGGGTTTTCAAAACCTATGCCTAAAGAGTTTAAGGTCTGACAAATCCTGCCAACCTGGAAAGTTTTCAAGGGCTGGGTCACAGAGGAGTCCACTGTTTTTAGGGAAGCCCATCATCCAAGGCATGGCCATCAGAGAATGAATTATTTTGTTTAGAATGACTTCTTTACACCATCTCCGAAGGCATGAAGATGCTGGATTAGTGGAATGAGTAGCCACTAAAAGAGTATTGAAAAATATATTGGTAAACTCTGGGAGCAGAAGCATTGGGTGGTAGCAAATTTACTGGACCTGTCATTAGGAGAAGACTAGATTTAAATTGCTGCCCTCCTTCTTACTAGCAGGATGGATGTGGTCAAGCTATCTTGTGGCATCTACTTCACAGGGTTGTTGTATGGAAAGAGATTTGCAGTCTTCAAGAACTGAAGTCACATAAGTAATATTACTACAAGGGCTGAGGTGATGTCTTATTAAACCTTCATGTCTTTCCAGTGTCTATTATAGTGTTTAGCATAAAGTGGGTGCTTTTAATAAATGTTTGTTGAGCTGTGAGTCTGGGAGGGTACATTAAGTCTTTTAGCTACAATTCTATTATTCTGTTTTGCTTGATGTGATTATCTCTTTAAATATGTTATCAAGACCAAGTCTTAAACTGCCCCAATTATTTGGCAAGCTATTCCGACTTCTTAAGAAATGAATCACAGAACCACAGACTTTAAGTTGGAAGGGACTATAGAATCCTAACGATAGAGTGTCAGAGCCAGAGTCCTTCCATTCCATTCTATGTAATTCAATTCAGTGAACAGTTATTAAGCATTTACCAACTGCCAGACACTGTTCTAAGTCCTGACCATAGAGAGACAAAAATGCCACAGCTTCTGCCCTCAAGGAGTTTTCACTCTTGTACCTCTCATTTGTGCTCACTTATTTGTGTGTTTTTTGTCTCCCCAGTCTTAAGAGTATGAGCTCATTGAAAGCATGATTTAGATCAAAACTATCTTTTTATGTCCAGAGCCTAACACAAAGGTGGAGCTCAGAGTGGGCACATAATGCATGTTCTTCGAATTGAATTAAAGGGATGTTAAAATGATAATCTTATGGTAAAGCACACCTCACTTTCTCAGCAGAAAAGTGATGGGCCAGGGTGTGAAATGAGGCATGTGTGGTCAGAAGTGGTCAGTGAATCGGTTTGTTTTGCTTATTTACTTAGTTACAAGAAATGGTTCTATGGGGCAGGGGTTATTGGGAAGCAGAAACAATGTGAAACAAAAAGGCATCAAGAAAACATAATGTTTTTTTTAAAGAATCATAGTCATAGAAAGATTGTGCTGGAAAGGACCAAAGATGATTTAATCTAATCTAACCCCTTCATTGTACAGAAGAGGAAACAGGGTAGAGAAGTGACTTACTCTGTTCAGGTTCTTTCCACTAGAAATCTGAGAGAAAATCTTTCAAAGATGGATTTGAAAAGAAGGGCCACTCACCATCAGAGCTGTGTGTTTACAAGAACCACCAAATAGTAACCTATCCCAAGTTGTCTTCCAAAGACAGCTTCTGTAATGGACAGCTCCCTGTCAAGATTCAGAAGAAGAGTGCTTTACAGTGTTTATGCTTTGGAGGCAGAGTCAATTTTATGCCTTTTTTTGTCGTGGTTTAGATATAAAATGCAGCCAAAATGAAGTGAATGGCTCTCTTGTGGATAATTGCTTCCAAAAGAATGAGTACTAAACAACCCCCTTGATGCTTGCATGGAAAAAAAATAATAAAAAGGATTTAAAATTAAGGACAAAAAGAATAAAAGGGTAGATAAAATCTGAGATGCATCTGAGGGAAGATAAAGTGACTTTTTGGCAGCAACTTTAATAGAAGCTTTGCTTCAAGAGTCATATGACTGTGGTGTTAATCTGAGCCTTCTTTATGAAACTTCAGGAACGTATGTTTCTATGTTATTATCTCAGTTAAAAGGATATATAGCTCAAATCAGTATCTGTTGAAACTAGTTATTGGGCATTATTTTGCATTTCACGTTTCCGTCGATGGGTAATAAGAGATCATGCTGTTTAACCCACTTTTGAAAAAAGAAAAGGAAAAAATACAAAAAAAAATAACATTCCACTTTCCAAACATGGCCTGGGGCTGCCTGAACTTTAGTGTCTGCATAATTCTGGTCAAGGCAAAATAGAGCTGAGAGGATGAAAGAGTACCAAAGAATGGAAGAAAGAGTCCAAGGACAGGAGCAGACAACATTCTCTGTCCTTTTGAACTCTGGGAGCCATTTTCAAAGAGCAGGAACCTTGACCTTTCTCTTCCCCTGACATCTTCCTCATCCTTTTGGAGACTTTTCTCCCTGGCCACCCACACAGAAAGGATGATGCTTACTCTGATTTTCAATCTTCTAATTCCTAAGCAGCATTTGGAGAAATGAGGAGTGCAGGCTCCAGGACTGGGGACAGGCTAATCTGAAGAGGAGTTGGGGTGGTGGGCTTCCCATCGTGGACAGTTGTGGTTTCCAGCTAAGATCCCCTTTGAGCTTCATTCATGTGCACTCACCACCAGCTTTCCTGCTCTTTCTCCTAGAAATATCTCCAGGAATTTTCACAGAAAGTTGTGCTGAAGGGGACAGAATCGAAGCAGCAGGAGATATGGACCCAGCTCCAAAGAAAGTGACTTAATGACTTGTATTCCCTCTTCTATCTCAGACTTTTCTGCATGAGCCAGCAGAGGAAGGAGCTAGAAAGCTTCTGTGTGCCTGAAGTGAACATTTCCTCTAATAACCTCAATAGTTCACATTTCTTTGGGGTTTTATAGTTTACAAAGCAGTTTCCTCATGACAGCTGCTTGTGTGGTAGGGATTGTGAATGTTATTGTCCAATTTTAACACATATGGGAGACTGAGCTAAGACAGGGGGAATGATTTGCTTGGTCACAAAGCCACTGGGTGCTAGAGTTAGGTCTGCAACTCAAATCTTCTGAGTTTTCAGCCTAGCTTTCTTCAAGGCTCAGATCAGGCTTCTCATTCTACTTGAAAGCTTTTTTGATCACTCCCAGTTCTTGGTTCTTTTTCATGTAATTGTTTTCTCTCTGCAGATCAGAGTATATGGTGAATGTCTTTGGGAAGAATGCAATGGGAGGGAGTTTTTGTATCCCTAGTATCTAGCATAGTGTCTTGCACATAGCAGCAGTATAATAGATGTTTTCTCAATTCAACTGAACTCATGCCCAACACAAAAATCTGGTGCTACCCACCATTTCTGGTATTATACCACCCTATTCCCCTCCACTTATCCTGTGTTCCAGCTAAATGAAATGAATGAATTTTGATTCTGTAAATGGGACTCTGTATTTCATTTCTCTGGGCTTCAGTTTTCTCATCTATAAAATATGGGGTTGAATGATCATAAAATCATAGAGTTTCATCGTTGGAAGGGATCTCATCATCTATATAACCATTTCTAAAAGCCAGAAATGAAACAAACAAATAGCATGACAATGAACTTGACAAGAGTCATTTAGCTTTTGCTTGAAGACCTCCAGTGAAGGGGAACCTACTGTCTGCCAAGACAGGATACTTCAATTAAATAGCTATGATTATTAGTTTAGTACATTTTTCTCTCACATCAAGCCTAGATTTGCTTCTGCAACATCCCCCCGATCATTATTAATTTTGTCTTCTGGAATCGAAGAGAATGAGTCTAACTCATCTTCGTAAGATAGCCCTTCACATGTGAGAAGGCAGCTCTCATTCCATTTGCCCCTTTTTCTCTAGGCTAAATATTCCCAGTTCCTTCAACAGATCCTCATATATAGCATGAACACACAACTTGTCTCTACTGTATTTGTATTCTTCTCATTGCAGAAGAACATTCTACAGATAACTTGAATTCGAGGCTCTGGCACTTGTTTCCTTTGTAACCTTGGACAAGTCATTGAATTTCTCCCAAACTAGATAATAGCTAAGGTCTTTTCTGGCTTGAAATCTATACTCCAATGTGGCTTTATGATTAAATCAGTCACTAGTTTCCCAATATGAAAAAAAAATAGACTGAGGAGGCTAGACATGTGCTGCTTTCTTTGGATAGAGAGTTTTGGTAGAGAAGGCATTTTGGGAAACGAGGGTTTGGGAAATTCGGGCTGCTTCATCACTTAAATAAGTAATGAAGTCTATTATTATGAATACACAGAGGGATACAGGATTTCCTACTCTGGAATGATGAATTTCTTTGTAAACAAAGACTTATGGGAAGGATGACTTACTTTATTATTTAGAAATCCATTTCGCCCATCAGTGGTGGAGAAGTCAGACCAAACTCATATATTTAAGGTGATCCCAATTGGCATGAATGTTTAAAGAGAGTTGATGGCTAGTTGGCCCATGTAGTAGGGAACCAGGGGCCTGCAGAGAATTGTGCTAACTGCTGGTGGTGTAATTAAAACAAGTAGATATAGATAAGTTTTATTTTGGATAAACTTACAATGTAATTTGATTCATTCTGATTCAAAAATCATTTGTTAAGTTCTGTATTCAGAATGCTATGCTATGAATAAGGAAAGATGCAAAATTTAGATAACACAAGTCCTGCCCTCATGGAGTTTGCAATCTAGGATACAGCTTTTGTCTAGATAATTATAATACATAAATAGTACGGTGCCTTAGAAATAGGGCTTAACCTGCTTGTTGACTTAATATTACAGGGTAAGAAAGTTCTGGGCAGCTAGGTGGCACAGTGCATAGAACTTCAGGCCTGAAGTCAAGGGGCCACATCTCCCTGAGTTCTAATCCAGCCTCAGACACTTACTAGCTGTGTGACCCTGAGCAAGTCACTTAACCCAGTTTACCTCAGTTTCCTCCTACGTAAAATGAGCTGGAGAAGGAAATTGCAAACCGCTGTAGTATCTTTGCCAAGAAAACCCTGAATGGGGTCATGAAGAGTGGGACACCACTGAAAAATGACTGAATAACAACTGAAAGAGAATTCTATTTGATGTCTAACCTCCTCCTGAGCCCTCCCTGATAAATGGTAGGAAGACTACAATTTTGTTATAAGACACTGTGATGGGTGCTGGGTATGCAAAGTCAAAAATGAAAAATTTCTGCCCTCAAGGATCTTATTTGTTCTGCATATCACTGAGGAGATGCAACTTATTCAAAACTAAGTAAATATGAATAGATTGTAGAGGGAAGAGATTAGAAACAAGGAGACCAATTTGGAGGCTATTACAATAGAAATGGTGGGAAGTAATGAAGGCCACGACCAGGGCCAGGCTAGTGGTTATACAGAGGCACAGATGAGAGAGACTGTGGAGGTAAAATCAAGATTTAGCAGTTGAGTGGATATAGGTGATGGAAGGAAGGGAAAGGAAGGGAAAGGAAGAGTCAAAGCTGTCCAAGGTCACACAGCTAATTAAGAACCATCACCCAAGTCTCCTGAGTTTGGTGCCACTACTTTGGCTGAGTCTCAATTTTGTCACTGACTAATGGGGAAACAAATACTTATACCATATACCCTATGGAAGTGTAAGGAAATTGACTTGCAAATTGTAAAGGGCTGTGTGACTATGAGCTCTGTTGTTACCAATATGTTCCTGGCTGCATCGAAATCTCTCCTTTGGTAGCTGTTCTTGAATCTTGTGTTCTGAAACACAAGCTAGGAAGACTGCTAGATGTGGCATTATGAGAGGGAAATAGGAAACTGAGGCCCATGAAGAAGCCATAGGAGACAAGACTGCTCAGTCTTTCAAGCACTGTCTCCCTCCTCGGTCTCTCTTCCCTCTGCCACTTTCTGTCTCTCTCTCTTTCTCTTTCAGCATGTCTCCCTCACTTCAAACATTTCTTAATAACCTGTAATTTTATGAAAGGAATAAAGGATAAAGAAGACCTAAAAGGTAACTGAATTTGCATATGAATGTTGCATTTTCATTTTAATTTTGACGAAGTGTAAAGGTTCATAATAAAAAGCATCATTATAGTCTCCTGATTTCTTTGATGGACTCCTGAACAGATTGCTAAGATATGGAGAAGAACCTGAGGGTCACCAGTTTTACCAGTAGCTCTCTCTAAGACTATTAAAATTTTTTTAAAAAAAGTAAAAGTGGCAATTTAGCCCAAAATTGAATTATTTTATTTTGGAGGAAAGAATGACCAGGGTGGATGCTTCTGAGAGATAGGAAAAACAAGCCATATGTTTCAGGATAGGCTATTTCCTTAAGATATGCAGATGTTCACTGTACCTTGCCTATAGGTCCATGTAAAAGAAAACTTTGCTATTCATCCTTGCTAAGCCCCTGAGGGACAAACTCGAAGCTAAGACAAAGCTTCCAGGGAGAACCTAAGAGGGTTTTAGGCATGCCTGTTTGACAACTGTGGTGTCCAGGAGGCAAGACTGGAGGGTTTCTGCAATCCATAGCATATTAGAACTGGACAAGTCCCTAGAAATCATCTAATCTTACCTCATATTACACATGTAAGAAACTAAGGGCTCTGGAGACGTAGTCAGTCAGTCGATTTGTTTTTGTTCAGTCATTTCTGACTCTTTTTAAGCCCATTTAGGGTTTTCTTGGCCAAGATACTGTAGTAGTTTGCCATTTCCTTCTCTAGCCCATTTTACAGAGGAAGAAACTGAGGCAAACAGGTTAAGTGACTTGCCCAGGGTCACTTAGGTAGTAAGTGTCTGAGGCTGGATTGGAACTCAGGTCTTCCTGATTCCATGATCAGCAGTCTATCCACTGGGCCACCTAGCTGCCCAGCCAGTCAACTAGCATTTTATTAAGTGCTTATAAGTAGCTTATTAAATTACTAAGTGCCTGGCACTATGCTAAGTGCTAAGGATAAAAAGGAAGGGAAAAAAAAAACCAATGCCCGCCTTCAAGGATCTTATAGTCAAGATCCAGTATATACTGGATAAATTGGGGATAGTCTCAGTCTTACTCACTGAGATCAAGAGGAATGGGGGAAAAAGAAACCTTTTGCAGACAGTGAGATTTTAGCTGAAACTTGTATGAAGCCAGAGAAGCCTGGCCGCCGAGAAGAGAAAGAACATTCTAGGCATGGGGGATAACCAGGGAAAACCCTCCCAGTGACTTGCCCAAGGGCATTCCAGCTAAAAATGGTCCATATGGGGCTTAAACCCAGGCCTTTGGAACTTTAATGCTAGTGCTTTGGTATTAAACTACTTCTTCTAGGCCTGGGTGCTTATTCACTAGGCAGAGGTACAAGGTTTAGCTAGCTACAGTATTTTCTTCTTCAGGTCTATTGTAGCCTTAACTATAAGAGTAAGAAACCAACTTGGGGAAGGACACAGGGATGGGTAACGGACCTGAGAAATCTGAGAGATGGCAATCCTGGACAGGATGGCCCAGTGTTAGAGAGACCATGATGCCTTAAAAAATGCATTTTGTGAAAGTTAAAGACTGGCAAATGTCCTTCCTTCCAACAAATCAATGACCACCTTAGAGCAGCACCAAAATGCTGGTTTTAGAGAAGACCTGGGTTTGAATCATGCCTGTACTACTTATTAATTCTGCAACCTCAGACAAGGATTTTAATCTTTCTTGGTGTCACTTTCTTAATATGTGAAATGAAGGGTTTGGACTAAATGACGTTTAAGGTTCCTTTTGATTTCTAATCTTATTATTTTATTCCTAACTCTTCCACTAATTTTTATGACTGGTAAATTCCTTCCCTTCTTTGGGCATTGTATTTAAAATGAAAGGGGAAGACTTGATGATCCTGAAGGTGTCTCCCATATTTAAACTTCTATAATTCTGAAAACATTATTCACATATTTGCATTTTGCCATACACAGGAGATACTCGCTGCGTGAAATAAATGTGCTTCTGAAAAGTTGCATTGGAAATTAAATTTCTGTCGATGGAATTGCAAATAAGCCACTGACTTTCAATAAAATTTCTGAGATGCCTTATCTTCATTTTTAACCATTTTTCAGTGAGCAGTCATTTCTAAACATTACCTGTATGTTAATTTTTTTTCTACTACTCTCAAATCTTGTCTTGAAATTCTTGATCTGCACAGCATTATATGATGGAAAACACATTGCTCTAGAAATCATGGGACCTGGATTCAAGTCCTAATTTTTCCACTAACTAGCCATATGACTTTGGGTAGCCAGTCACTGTTCTTCTCTCATGTCTGTTTCCTTATTCCTGAAGTGAGATTAGAATAGATTATTTCTAAGGCACTTCTCAGCTCTAATATTCGATGTGCCATGATTCTAAGGATGCTTCCGTTGCCGGTGTTAGATGATTATCCATTGGTTTATTTGCTTTGTCAGCTTATATTTCATATGTAGTTGAGAGAAACTGAGGTCTAATGGATGGAACGTGGAACTGGGGTTAGGAGACTAAATTACTAATCTCATTTTTACCACTAACTGTATAGCTTTGAACAAATCGCTTAGCCTTTCTGGATCTCTGTTTCCTCATTTTTAAAAGGGGGAAATATAACCCATATTAGATAATCTGGAGATCTGTTTTGAGGATGAAATGAGATATTATTTCTAAATTTCTTTGTAAAAGCTCTATTAAGACTTTTGGTTAATATAGTGAATTTAAAAGTCTTAGAGGAGCCTAGATTTCAATTTCACTGAGCCTAGGTCTCATTTTGACTAAGGCAATATCCATTCTGTGATTAAGGTCAAAATAGACCCAAGCTCCTTTGGTCATTGTTTGGGAGCTGATGGCTCAGAGTGAATGTAAAAAGCAACTATTTCTGTTTTGGCCAGAAACCCTGAGGGGTCTTCCCCTTGGAAATTGATTTTTTTTTTGACTAGCGAAAAGAGGTCATTCTTTGCTTCTTTTCTTACCTAGCCTTAATCACTGAATGGGCATTGCCTCAGTCAGACTGAGACATGGGAAAAACCTTAGTTTAAAAAGGCCAATCAAGGTCTCCCACAACATCCTTGGCCATCTCCAGTAATGCTGATCTATATCTTGCCATTGGGACCAGATGGTTCTGGAGGAGAATGTTGGTGACTTTTTGCACGGCCCTCCCTCACTTAAATCCAATTTAATTGCAAATCATGGCATCATCTTCCTCATGGCATGGTCTTCTTCCAGAATAAAGGACAAACAATAACCTGTGAGTATTATGAACTGCCCCATTGGGCACCCAACTAGCCAATTCCGCTTAGGCAATGCAGCTCATTCTTCCTCTCCTCTCTTCTCCTCTGCTGTCCTCTTCTCTGTCCACCTAGAGCTTAATAACTGTATTAGGAGGGCAGAGTTTATAATCTCAAAGAGGATCATAAACATGTCTGAAAGGTTCGGAACCGCCGGATATAAGAAACTCTCAAAGTAGAAGGCAGAAGAATCAAAACATATATTTAGGCTCCACAGTAACCAACCCATGAACCAGCAACCCCATTTTGATATATTGATCAAAAGCTTCCAGGCCCAATAAGTACGCCTTGAAAGAGTAACCAGGAGGCTACAGAGAAGCATGATTGCATAAAGCAAAATCATGCTTCCCCCTCTATGGTAAAAAGATTACCCACTGGCCTGAAGTCTTTGTTCAGCTTCCTCCCGTAGGTCAGCTCTGCTACTGGCAGCTCCTGCTTCAGCTGTGGCTGTGGCTGTGGCTGTGGCTGTGGCTGTGGCTATAGCTATAGCTGTGGCTGTGGCTATAGCTGTGGCTGTGGCAGCCTCTGGCTCCAACGGGAGCTGCTTTTAACCATCCAGCTTCTGCGGGGGTGTAAGGTACGCCGGGGAAAGCACAGGTTCTTTCAATCTGCTTAAGCAAGGTGAAGGGGTTGACCGGGAAAGCACAGGTTCTTTCCATCAGCTTAAGCAAGGGAAGCAAGGTGAAGGGGCCGACAAGCTTACTCCAGTCCAACACACAAACAGCATTCAGTTCAGGGGAAAAAGCCAAACCAGTCAAGGGCACTTGTTGACCAAGTGCTAAGGAGCCCACTTTTGGTTGCCAATACAATAACCTTACCTGTGGGTGCTCTGCCCAAAGGAATGTAAATTTCAATTGCTGAAGCCTCACAAGATTTCTTGGGATTTATGGGCTAGATTTCTTTCTTAAGGACCATGCATTAAACCCAAATCACCCTGGCTCACATTCTAATGGAGACTAGGTGAACAGAGGGGGGCAGGGGAATAGAATCACATCTGTTCATTTACACATTTCTTTTGTTTATCACATTCTATTTTCCTTTTTATATCAACAGGCATAAAGATCTTCCTCCCCCTTTTACATTTACCAAAACGTAAGAGGATATGATGATACATATGCTCTTATATGTATACCTTTATACATACATATATATATATATATATAGAGGTTGTTCGGAGTAGTGGATTAGAGAGTCAGCCTCCAAGACTTGAGTTTAAACATTGCTTCTCATACATAAAGGCTATCTTGCTCTGAGTAAGATGCTTAGCCTCTTAATATTTTAGGTAGTTCTCTAAGGTTATAAGTATTTTAAATAAAGTTTCATTCATATCTTATTTTTATAGCACCAAAATTTCTCCCAGCATCCCTTTCTCTTCCCAGACAGCCATCCCATAGAATAAAATATTTTTAAAGAAAAAGAAAGAAAAAGAGAAAAAATTACCAAAATGGTTCAATACACTGAAAACATTTGAAAATAAGTGCAATGTATCACATCCATGGGCACTTTTATTTAATCTATTGCTTGTTTGAATTATTGTAATATAATGAAATATTCCCAGTTTGATAATCCCACAGTTAGCCTGGGGTTAATTCCATACTTCACCAATACAAAGGAGTAGGGTGGGGGCAAAGCTATGCTGGAATCAGCTCTAACTAGCTATGAGCCAATTGTTAAATTTTCAGTGTGAGCATTTATAAGTTGGAAGTTGACAGACACCAAAAATCAAGATGACGTATTGTTCTGTTAATTGTCTAGACTTAAGAAAATGATGGAGAAAATGTTAATAGTGTAGGTTAAACTGAAAAGTGTGTTGTGAGTGCATTTCTTCCCTCCCACTCTCACCCCCAGACAGCTGGTGATTAAATATTTAACAGAATACCACCATACCTGAGTGAAGATGTCTCTTAGACTATTAGCTGTGGAGAAAATGTGAACCTGTATGGGTCAAGAGATTTTCCTCACCTTATAATTCCCTAAATGGCTGAAATAACAGGATCAGTCCCTATCCTTATATTTATTATGGTATGTGGAGGTGACCCTTGGTACTCAGAATCTGGGTCAGTAAAGAATGAACTCTGAGAAGTTTTTACCAAATTTGACCTTGGGAGGTCCTACCAAATTTGAAAGCTTTTGCTGTATTTCCAGGCAGCTAGGTGGCACAGTGAATAGCGAGCTGTTCCTGGAGTCAGGAAAACCTGAGTTGAAATCTGGCCTCAGACACTTACTAGCTGTCTGACTCTGGGCAACTCACTTAACCCTGTTTGCCTCAATTTCCTCCTCTGTAAAATGAGCTGGAGAAGGAAATGGCCAAACCACTCCAGTATCTTTGCCAAGAAAATACCAAATGGGGTCATGAAGTCAGAAATGACAGAACAACAAGAAGTTGTATTTCCAGTACAAGTCTCCTGTTCTGGGACCAGCATCACTGAGCACAGAGGGTTTCATCCTTGGCCACCAGGTGATGTCAATTTTCAGCAGTCACTGGTTACTCACAACGAGTACCTTTGACATGGACTTGCCTTCTGCATTGCTTGAGGAAGTGTCTACCTTGATGAAATTAAGCATTCTTGAAGTACATACTCCCAGGCATTACCAAACTGACAAATAAAATTGCAAAGTAATTTTTACTAATTCACTTTCATTTCTTAAGCATTCACTCTTTCAAAGCCTTAAACTGGGGATACAAAAATGAAAACATCTAGTTCTCTGTCCTCCATAGGCTCACAGTTTACCAGAGGGAGGGAGGGAGGGAAGATATATTATGTCCAGAAATAAGTATAATCCAAATTAAAGTCTGAACATATGTGCCAGGGTGGTCAAACAGAGTGACCTATTTCAATTTGTGGAAGAAAGGATCTGTCCTACCTGGCTGTGTGTATGAGGGAGTGGGGGAGGAGGAGGGCTCCAAGGTGAGCTTTCCAGTGGCTGGTCTTCAAGGAGTTAAATGCTTGTCCCCATGTTCTTTTGTCTGTGATTAGTCTGAATTATTAGAAAGGTACAATAGCTTTATTCTTCCTGTCAACTGGGCTAGGAAAAGACCGGATTAGTAATCTCCTGGGATCAGTCACTGAATTAATGCAGGCAGGGTGAGGACAGCTAATATTTGAGCCTCTGGCCGGTTGGGGGTGGGGAGGTGGGGAGGGGGGAGAGTGGTGGCAGCTGTAGCATCTTTAGCTCATATTTGAATTTGAATTCTATCTGCCCGTGCAGCACTGGTATGACTTGGCAACACGTTACAATAATCTTGGTGACACAAATGTCAGGGTTTTTTGTTACATGCCCTCAAAGAGATTTACGTAATTAATGTTAAATTGATGATATAAATCCCTCATTCGATCTCTCCGTTACTTATTCTGAACTACTGTAATGTAGTGAAATATTCCCAGGCTGATAATCCCATAGCCAGCCTGGGGGCTAATTCCTAGTTTATCTCATGGATGAGGTTGACCATTGTCAGAGATGTAGAAAGCAGATGACCAAGGTCAAGGTCACTGTCCTCTGGTCAAGTTGGTAGAGTTGAAAGAGCTTTGGGCTAGGAGGTAGGACACTTGAAGTCCAGTCCCAGCTCTATTTCTGGATCTCCCTACAACCCTGAGCAAGCCACTTCCCCTCTGATTCTCAATTGCACCATCACCTAAAAAGTGGGAAATCTATTGAGTGTGGACTAAATGATCTCCAAAGCATTTCTCAGATTTAATAGCATGTTTTCCTTATAAGTGTTATGTAGACATGTATCTGTGTTTTAATATCAGAATTCAATTTAACAAACATTTATAAAGCACCTATTGTGTAGACAGCACTATGCTCAGTATTGCAGGAGTTACATATTGTGGAACAGTGAAGAAATCTTCCTCCCTTCCCCATCCATCACTTCATTGGGAAAAAGTGCATGCCTGGAGGTATGTATGGTGAAGGGTAGGCTTGGTAACTAATGGAGAATGATTCATTAGACTATGCAAGGTGGAGGGGATATGAGAGAACATCTAGTTTAACCCCCTTTATTTTTCAGATTGGTAGGAGAAAAAGAAAAAAGGAAAGAGGTACAGAGAAGATATAATGACATTAAGGAGGGGAGAAAGATTCTAGAGATTTGCCCTCATCTTAAATGGGGGAGAATGTGTTAAATTTGAGAACCATGAGAAACAGCAAGATGGAAGAAATACAGAAGCTGAGAAAGAGACAGAGGCAGAGAGATAGAGAGAGAAAGATAGACAGAGAGACAGAGAGATAGAGAGAGAGAAAGAGAGAGAGACAGACAGACAGAGATAGAGAGACAGAGAGAGACAGAGAACGAGAGAGAGACAGAGACAGAGAGAGAGACAGACAGACAGAGATAGAGAGGCAGAGAGACAGAGATAGAGATGAGAGAGACAGAGACAGGTAAAAAGAGACAGAGACAGATAGAGAGAGACAGAGAAAATGAGAGAGAGACAGAGACAGGGAGACAGAGACAGAGACAAAGACAGAGAGACAGAGACAAGAGAGACAGAGACAGAGACTCAGAGAGACAGAGGCACAGAGAGAGACACACAGAGACGCATGCAGAAAGAGACAGGGAAAGAGACAGAGACCAATGGGCAAAAAAAGAATGTGTGGGAGGTCCTTAGCCTGAGGAGTCCTTCTACTTAGTATTTTAAGAATATTTGGGATTTACATGCATCATTGAAAAAAAGTTTCCTCTTTAAAAGTTTTTTTTTGTTTTGTTTTCCTCTAAATTTCTACAAAAATTCCTTTACAAGTGTAAGTCAATTTCTGAGTTCCATGGCAGGTGATGATGGGGTACATCAATTCTCCTAGGTTTTCTAGAAAGAGGCTATGAATTAATATGTGTGCCAAGTGTGTCCTGGGACCCTTTATGTGAGGGATGCCTCTGATGTGAGACTTGCATTTATACAAAAGACAGTCCTTGCTTTCACGGAGCTTATACTCTAGTAGGGGGATACAATCCATGTGCACATTACTATATTACAAAATACTATATAATAAATGCATCACAGAAGTACAAAACATAGTGTTTTGTGAAATTCAGATTTCAGCAAGGAAACAGCCTAGGTCCAAGTGCCCCTGTGCCTCACAGAAGGGATCAGACATCACTTGGGGGAGAGAGACAGTATAATGGGACAGAGCTGCTCAATCACTATTTTGTTTCTGTTTTCTCTGCTAAGGAGCATGAACCTTGGAATGGAAAGGGCAGGACAAAAGTGGCCTGTGTGTAGGAGCCCTTGATGAGTTATAAGTAATCAGACCCAGACAAACTTCCTAAGTACTGAACTGAACTTAAGAATTGACAGATGAGAGTTTGAGTTCCATCAGTGATCTTCGAAAGACAGCAGGGAAAGGGAAAGGTATGTAAGAGCTGGAGCAGGGCGAATGGTTCTAGAGGGAAGAGAACAGGGTCTAAAGACTACTGGCTAATAAGCTTAACTTACATTTTTGGTAAAACTCTGTATTTTTGAAAGGCTCAACCAATAAATCCATAGATGAACAAGCATTTATTAAATGTTTTCTATGTTCTATTTACTGTGCTAGGTATTGGGGTCACAAAGAGTCAAACACAACTGAAATGACTGAACAATAATGATGAAACGAAAAGGTATTGGGGATCAACATACAAAGAATTACATTATGTCTACACCCAAGGATTTTACATTCTAAGGGGGAGACACTAAGTATAAATATATATATATGTATATATATATGATATAGTTATATATTCAAATATTTTGTATTATATATATATATGATATAGTTATATATTCAAATATTTTGTATAATATATATATATATATGGAAGGAACTGACCACTAAGGGGCTGGTATTTAGAGCATATGCAATATTCTTTGACTCCACATGTACATAATAAATGCCAATAAATACAGGGAGCTAAATGTAAGGAAACTAGGGAGAGAGGACACCAGCAGTTGGGCGTGTGTGAGATTCAAGAAAAGATATGTAGAAGGCAATACTCGAGTTGTGTCTTGAAGGAGATGAGGGATTCTATGAGGTGGAAGTGAGGAGGGAGGGCATTCCAGCATAGGGGATGGATAGTGCAAAAGTATGGAGGAGGGAAATGGAATACCATTTGTGAAAAATCAAGAGGTGTACTTGATTGCATTAGAGAGTTCAGGAAGGGGAGTAATGTACCCTCAGCCTGGAAATAGAGGTTAGAATCAGTTTGCAAAGATTTTTAAAAATTAGATTGGGGAAAGAACTATATTTTATTTTAGAGGCAAACTTTTAGAGGCCACTGGCTTCTGTCCTGGCTGCAAGAATTGTTTGAGAGGCTTGGACTCTTGTGGTACTTTACTCAATACAGGTACATCTACCACATTTCCCATGTTCTACCTCTCTAGGGGCCCTTTCCAAAAAAAAAAATAGGGAGTTGGTTTTTAATAAAGCCGTACTCCTTCTAAAACTATATTTAGCAGTTACATAATGCTTTAAGGTTTGCAGAGCACTTTACATAAATTATCTCATTAAATAAAATTGGCAGACTTCTGAGGTAGGTACTGCATAGTAGTATCTACATTTTATAGATGAGAGAAACTGAGGCTAAAGAACTTGCCCACTCATGGTCACACAGGTAAGAAATATCTGAGGCA
This sequence comes from Trichosurus vulpecula, assembly GCF_011100635.1. Classification (NCBI taxonomy): domain Eukaryota; kingdom Metazoa; phylum Chordata; class Mammalia; order Diprotodontia; family Phalangeridae; genus Trichosurus; species Trichosurus vulpecula. Next base: position 10,392,596 of record NC_050575.1, on the reverse strand, counting down.
GAATTTGAATCCAATTCTCCCTCATTCTGACTCTAGCCATCTCTTCACTAGATCTTGCCACCCAGGGAATAGGATCTAGAATTTTGCTACGAATCCGAGTGAAGCTCATTGGCTTATTATATAAAAATTCCATTCTTTTCCCTTCATTCACTCATCCGTTCACTTATTAATCAGTCTGACTATTTATTTAATTATTTAAATCAGGACAACTACTTTTCTCCGGTCTTATGCCTGGAACATAGTAGGCATTTAATAAACATTCATTGCCTGAGGGATGGATCGATCTCATTATGCCACAATCTTTCAAAAAAGAATTAATGGTAGTTCCACCCACCAGTTCTTTCTGTACCCTAGGATGTTGTTTTTTTTTTTCCCCAGGCCTGGTAATAACCCTGTCATTTTACAGATAAAAAATATGAGGCCCAGAGAGGGGAAATCACTTGGATAAGGTCACATATTTGTGTACTAAACATGAAGCAGGGGAGTCAATCTTAGGCCCTCTGCCTCTGAATCCCATGCACTTTCCCTTATATCTGGGATCTGCAAATGACCTCCTGAAGCTGACCAGTTTCACCTGGGCAATAAATTAGTTTTACATTTTAAAATACAAAGAAATTTTACTTAAAAATGTAAAAAAAAAAAAGCCCAACCACACATTCTTAGCTGACAGGCCTTACAAAAAGAGGAGAGTGGGAGCATTTGTCCATGGGCCATAACTTGTTGACCCTTGCTCTAGATCAATTTCTATTATGAAAGCTTATCTTTTCAGTGTAATTTAGAGAAATTACAAAAAGGCAGTTTGTTCCTCTTGCTTCTAGCACTTTATTTTCTATCGAAGTGCTTAATTAATGCTTATTGACTTAACAACAGGCTGACTTTATTTAAAATTGAAAAATATGTTTGCATCCTGTTACATTTTTGATCTGACTCCTTAATCCAAAGTAAATTGCCAGGCCCCAATTAAATTCCTACTACTATCCTCCACAGAATGGAGTGAGAAAAGGACATCAAACAGGAGGCCTAAGAGCAATGAAGACAGACTTAATTCTTTCACCATTTTGCCTAGATTGAACCCAGAATATTCCCAAGTCAAGACATCAAGCTATATGGTATCCCCCTCAGGACTGAAGTGCTGAATGTCTAATTTTTTCAAATTAGTCTTATTAGGGACTCTTTTATCTTATCCAGTCAGCTACAGTGATGAGAAATAGCTTAGTTTGGGGGAGAGAGCTGTCAAAGGGCTTGACTTTGTTTAAATCATCTGTGTGATCTTGGGTAAGTCATTATTCCTCTCTGAGTCTTAGTTTACTCTTTGGAAAAATAACTGCTCTGACTGAATGATCTCTAAGTTATCTCCTAGTTCTAATCCATTTTATGCTTTAAGCCAGCAATCCATATGCTAAGCACATACTACAAGGTATCAAAGACAGGAAGAAAAATCGCACTTAAACCAAAATATTCAAAGCAACAATTTTTGTTTTGTCAGAAAACCAGAGACAAAGTAGATACTATCAACTGAAGAATAGAATTGAGGAATATGGATTAAATACAATATTATTGTGCCACTAAGAAATGACAAATATGAGGAACTCAGAAACACTTGAGAAGATTTGTATAAATTGATGGAGGATGAAGTAAGCAGAATCCTTACATAATGACTTTAACAGTGTAACTGAAAAGAACACCAAAGTAAAACAGAAAGCATTGTAATTGTGTCAATCGGTGTGGCATTGTACAAAAAGAGGAGGAAATGTGCTTCCTTCTTTGACTTTCTTTCCTGGGAGAAAGTAGAAGACTAAGGCTACAGAATGTGGCATGATTTTGCTTAATTGATTTTTTGCTACTGTAGCAAGTTAAAGCTCTCTGGATGAAGGAAGGTGGATGGTATATCCAGAAAAAAAATGTCAAAAAATATCCAGAAAAAAATCCAGAAAAAAGTAAACCAAATCAGTAAAATCTTAAAAGATTTTTAAAAGAATAATGAAAAATTGAAAAATCTTATGAACGTTTCTTGAGCCTCCATTAAGTAATTCTTTAACAAATAAAAGCCCTGATCCTCTTATGTACCTACTGATGATTCCTCTCATTTATCACCTTGAATCTCAGAGGGTTGGAATAAGTGCCATTTTATACATGAGGTTTGAGAGTCTTTGCTTTCACAATATAAGATGCATTTATGTGATTCTTTTTCTCTCTCTCGGTTTCTGTCTCTGTCTCTCTGTCTCTGTCTCTGTCTCTGTCTCTCTGTCTCTCTCTCTCTGTCTCTCTCTCTCTGTCTCTCTCTGTCTCTCTCTCTGTCTCTCTCTCTCTCTCTCTCTCTCTCTCTCTCTCTCTCTCTTATATTTTGACATGGGTCTGAGAGGGTAAGTTCCAGTCATTTTGGCCTGATTGGATTTTGTATGCTTTCTTATATTTCTATCCCTCCTCCCAAACATTAAATCTAACTTGCCATAGTGCTGGAGTTGGGTTTCCCTTTAGAATGATTTTTGAGCCTCTCTCTCTCTCTCTCTCTCTCCCCCTCCCCCTCCCTCTTCCTCTCCCTCTCTCTTCCTCCCTCCCATCCAATTCCAATCTTTTTAGTTTCATAGTTCCCACCCTACTGAACTGTCTAAGATTCCATCTCAGGCTGAGGATGCTGAAAGAATGCTGTAAATGACACAAACACATATTTTTGTCTGATTTTTTTTGTTTTTTACAATAAAAATAATTAGGGATGGGAGGGCCCAGTGGTGTTGGGTGGGTCAGATGTCTCCATCTATTTTCAAATATTTGGGGGTCAGCAAAACCCAAAATGTGTTTAGCCAAGTTCTTTTGACTTTAAGTTCTCAAACCATGTGTTTTTGCAAAGGAAATTTAATCCGTATGTTCCTGATTCATTTACACTCAAATCACCAAAATGTTGCCTGTTAAGAGCTATTTGATGTCCAGGCAGCCTTTAGGATGTTTTTTTAAAGCCCCCTTTTTAACCACAGAGGGTAAGGATTTGTCCATGCTGGAAGGAGCTTTTAACAGAGTGTGTCTCCTGTTCATTTTTCATCTCAAAAACTATGAAATTTTACTAGATTCTGGCTTTCAATTTGCTGGCCTCCATAGTAATATGTGATAACATTCCTTCTTGGGTGGTCTTTACAACATTGTCCATAGCTCTGTACAAATACCAGTTTAGCCCTGTGCCCCTACTACACTTCCATCCCTCCCCGTTGCCTTCCACTCCTGACAGACAAGATAGACACAATTATTTGTATTCTGAGAGGCAGTGTGGTATAGTAGAACAGGCACCATAATTGAAATCAGGAGACCTGGGTTTTAACTTTAGCTCTTCAATTAATAATTGTGTGACTATGGGGTAAAACACTTAACCCCATGAGGTCTCAGTTTCCTCTATTAAAAAGGGGGATTGGACTATATGATGATAATTTATATTAGTTAAGTACATTACTTGTGTAGGGAATCCGTTCCTCAATTACTGGGGAGGACAGAAGAAAACAGGGGAGGAGAAGGGAGCAGAGGGGAGGGGAGAGAAAGGGAGGAGAGGAGATGTTTTGGGTGTAAGTTGAAGTAGATGACTTCCAGATTCTAATAGGGTAAGACAATACATAAAAGGAACCTGGAAAGCTGTGGGGGTTGGGGGAATAAGAGTACCCACAAGGACATGGTAGAGGAAGTCTGGAGTGCAACCTTTAGACAAATGAAACATGGCTAGCCAAAGGAAGAGTCTGGGGTGATACTTTCAACATGTGAATTCCAGGGCTGGAGTGAGCTTCAGGATGAGGAGAAATCCAAGAGTGTAGTCTGGAGAAGAATGAGACATGGCTGGTTTAGGAGAATCCCTAAATAAAGGTTCTGGGAGGAGCCATCCAAGCAGGGGGAAAACTACAAGGGGTGAAGGGTTCATTGAAGGTGTGAATTTTGGGTTGGAGTGAAGTTTCAGGATTGAGAGCTGAGGCAAGATTGAGGAACTCCAGAGTGTAACTTTTGTAAACATTAAAGTGCTTTTAAAATAACATTTTATTACTCAAAATATCCTTGATTTTGTAGAAGTGGATTCTCCTCTTCACCAATGCCAACAGTAGTCCAACCATACCTTTGTTTTTAAATTTTTTATTTTTTAAAAATACATTTATTATTTTTCATTTTAAAATCATTTCTTTTGAATTTTGAGTTATGAATTCTATTCCTCTCTCCTTCTCCACCCATTGAGAAGGCCAGAAATGTGATATCAGTTATACGTGTGAAATTACACAAAATATTTCCGTATTAGTCATGTTGAAAAAAAAAACAAGAAAATAAAAAAAAGCTTCAGTCTGTGTTCAGACTCCATTAGTTCTTTCTCTGGAGGTGGATAACATTTTTCATTATAAGTACTTCAGAATTGTCTTGAATGATTGTGTTGATAAGAATAGCTAAGTCACTCACAGTAGGTCATCATACAATATTGCTGGTACTATGTAAAATGTTGTCCTGGTTCTGCTCACTTCACCTTGCATCAGTTCATATAAATCTTCCCAAGTTCTTCCAAAACAATTTGCTCATCATTTCTTATAGGACAATAGTTTTCCATCACAATTATATACCACAACTTATTCAGCCATTCCCCAATTGAAGGATATCTTTTCTAGTTCCAATTATTTGCCACCAGAAAAAGAGCCACTATAAATATTCTTGTACATATAAGTCCTTTAACTTTTTTTATCTCTTTGGGATGCAGACCTAGTAGTGGCATTGCTGGATCAAAGGGTATAAACAATTTGGTTGTCCTTTGGGTATATTTCCAAATCATTTTCCAAAATGGTTGGATCAGTACCCAACTCCATTAACAATGCATTAGTGTCCCAATTTTTCCACATTCCCTCCAACATTTGTCATTTCCCTTTTCTGTCATATAAGCCAATCTGATAGATGTGAGGTGGTACCTCAGAATTATTTTAATTTGCATTTCTCTAATTAATAGTGATTTAGAGCATTTTTCCGTATTTTTATAGATAATTTTAATTTGTTCTTCTGAAAACTACCTATTCATATCCTTTGACCACTTATCAATTGATGAATGACTCATACATTTCGTTTGGCTCAGTTCCCTACATAGTTAAGAAATGGGGCCTTTATCAGAGAAACTTGGTATAAATTTTGTCCTCCCTTCAGTTTCTTGATTTCTTTCTGATCTCCACTGCATTGGTATTGTTTGTTCTAAAACTTCTTAATTTCATGTAGTCAAAATTATTCATTTTACTTCCCATTTCTATCACTTGTTTGGTCATAAATTCCTCTCTTATCTGTAGATTTGACAGTTAAAATTTTCCATGCTCCCCAATTTGATTATCTTATCACCCTTTCTGTCTACATCATGTATCCATTTTGACTATCTATGTTGGTATGTGGTGTGATATGTTAGTCTTTACCTAATTTCTACCAAACTACTTTCCAATTTTCCCAGCAATTTTTGTCATATAGTGAGTTCTTGTTCCAAAAGCTTGGATCTTTTTGTTTATTAAACATATGCTTACTATAATAATTTATCACTATGAATCATGTACTCAATCTATTTCACTGATGAGCACCCCATTTCTTAACCCATACCAGATTGTTTTGATGATTACTGCTCTGTAATTTAGTTTGAAATCTGGTACTGCCGGGTTGTCTCCCTTAACATTTTTTTTGTTCATTGATTCTCTTGCTATTCTTGACCTTTTGTTCTTCCAGATGAATTTTGTTACTATTTTTTCTAGCTGTATACAGTTTTTTTGTTAGTTTGGTATGGCACTGAATAAGTAAATTCATTTATGTAGAATTGTTATTTTTATTATATTGGCTTAACCTATCTATGAGCAATTAATATTTCTCTAGTTGTTTAGATTTTCTTTATTTGTGTGAAAAATGTTTTGTGATTGTGTTCATATAGTCCCGGAGTTTGTCTTGGCTGGTAGACTCACAAGTATTTTATACTGCCTATAGTTATTTCAAGAGGAATTTTTCTTTTTATCTTTTTCTGCTGAAGTTTATTAGTGATATATAGAAAGACTAATTACTAATTTGAGTTTACTTAAAATCCTGCAACTTTGCTAAAGTTGTTAATTATTTCAACTAGTTTTTAATTGATTCTCTAGAATTCTCTAAGCATCATATTATCTGCAAAGAGTGATAGTTTTGGTTCCTCATTGACTATTCTAATTCCTTCAATTTCTTTTTTTTTCTTTTTGCTATAGCTAGCATGTCTAGTACAATACTGAATAATAGTGGTGGTAATAGACATCTTTGCTTCACCCCTGGCCTTACTGGAAGACTTCTAGCTTATGCTCATTATAGATTATGCTTGCTGATAGTTTTAGATAGATACTCCCTATCATTTTAAGGAATGCTCCATTTATTCCTATGTTCTCTAGTCTTTTTAATATGAATGGATGTCATATTTTGTCAAAAGTTTTTCTGCATTTATTGAGATAATCATATGACTTCGGTTGGTTTTGTTATTGATATGGTCCATTATGCTGACAATTTTCCTAATACTGAACCAATCCTATATTCTTGGTAGAAATCCTACCTGTTCACGTGCACAATTTTTGTGACATATTGCTGTAGTCTTCTTGCTAGTGTTTCATTTAAAATTTTTACATCAATATTCATTATTCATTTTCTATTTCTATTTTTCTCTTTCTGATTTAGGTATCAGAACCATCTCTATGTCAGAAATGGAATTTGGTAGGGCTCTTTGCCTATTTTCCGAATAATTTAATTAGTATTAGAATTAATTGTTCTTTAAATGTTCAGTAGAACTTGCTGGTGAATCCATTTGGTCCTGGGGATTTTTTTTCTTAGAGAGCTGACTAATTATTCAATTTCTTTTTCTGAGATGGGGTCCTCTATTAATCTGGGGAATTTATATCTTTAAAAAATATCAGACCATTTCACTTACATTGTCAGACTTAGTGGCATACAATTTGGCAACATAGCCACTAATAGTCACTTTAATTTTATCTTCATTGGTGGTGCATTCACCCTTTTCATTTTTGATACTAGTAAATTTTTTTTCATCAAATTATCCATGGGTTTATCTATGTTTGCTTTTGTAAAAGCAGCTCCTAGTTTCTGACCATACAACTTAATGACTTGTGCTAGTCAAAATGACAACAACAACAACAACTGTAATAACAATGACCTGGTGGCTAATCTTCTATTTGTTGATGAGCATGTCTTCATTTAGCAGAGATGGTCATTAGACAAAAGATATTCATTCAATGGTTCCATAAGCAAAGCCTTTCCAGCTTTGTAGGACCCATCAAAAGTTTAGGTCTGCTGGTAGCCATCAATCAATGAACAAGCTTTAATTAAACATCTCCTATGTGCTAGTCATAGTGCTGAGTACTGGGAATATAAAGACAGCAATGAAACTGTACCTGCCTTTAAAAAGCTTAAATTCTATCAGGGGAAATAAATTTCAAAAGCACCAAGAGGAAAGAATTAGAGTAGCATGTAGAAGATATAGATTTTTACATTTTGTATAAGAGGAATTAGATTTTTTCCACTTAAACTCCTCAGGCAAAAACTAGCAGCAATGAGTGGAAAATGTAGAGGGACTGATTTAGGCTTAATATAAGGTAAAAACTTTTTTTCATATTTTTATTATTTATGTAATATTTTTAGTTTTCAACATTGATTTCCACAAGATTTTGAGTTACAAATTTTCTCCCCATTTCTACCCTCCTCCTACCCCAAAATGGCATATATTTGGATTGCCTCTTTCCCCAGTCAGCCCTCCCTTCTGTCACCCCAATCCCCTCCCCCCCATCCCCTTTCCTCTTATTTTCTTGTAGGGCAAGACAGATTTCTATATCCCATTGCCTGTATAGCTTGTTTCCCAGTTGCATGTAAAAACAACTTTTTTTGGAGCACTTGATTTTAGAACTGAGTTCCAAATTCTCTCCCTTCTCCCCTCCCCACCCACACTTATTGAGAAGGCAAGAAATTCAACATAGGCCACCCGTGTATCATTATGCAAAACAATTCCATAGTAGTCATGCTGTGAAAGACTAACTATATTTCCCTCCATCGTATCCTGTTCCCCTTTATTCAATTTCCTCCCTTGACCCTGTCCCTTTTCAAAAGTGTTTGCTTTTGATTACCTCCTCCTCCAATCTGCCCTCTCTTCTATCATCCCCCCTCTCTTATCCCCTTCCCCCCTAATTTCCTGCGGGGTAAGATAGCCAATTGAGTGTGTATGTTATTCCCTCCTTAAGTCAAATTCAGTGAGAGCAAGATTTACTCATTCCCTTTCACCTGCCTCCTCTTCCCTTCTGATAAAACTGCTTTTTCTTGCCACTTTTATGTGTGCTAATTCATCTCATTCTATCTCTCCCTTTCTCCTTCTCCAAATATATTCCTCTCTTTCTCTCTCACCCCTTAATTTTATTTTATTTTTTATATATCATCCCTTCGCATTCAACTCACGCTGTGCCCTCTGTCTATATATATATATATATATATATATATATATAAATATATATATATATATATATATATATATATGTATATTCCCTTCAACTACCCTAATACTGAGAAAGGTCTCATGAGTTACAAATCTAATCTTTCCATGGAGAAATGTAAACAAAATGGTTTAACTTTTGTAAGTCCCTTATGATTTCTCTTTCCTGTTTATCTTTTCATGCTTCTCTTGATTCTTGTATTTGAAAGTCAAATTTTCTATTCAGCTTTGGTCTTTTCATGGAGAAAGCTTGAAAGTCTTCTAGTTAATTGAAAATCTATATTTTGCCTTGGAGTATTATACTCAGTTTTGCTGGGTAGGTGATTCTTGGTTTTAATCCTAGCTCCATTGATCTCTGGAATATCATATTCCAGGCCCTTTAATCCCTTAATGCAGAAGCTGCTAGATCTTGTGTTATCCTGATTGTGTTTCCACAATAATCAAATTGTTTCTTTTTGGCTCCTTGCAGTATTTTCTACTTGACCTGGGAACTCTGGAATTTGGCTACAATATTTCTAGGAGTTTTCTTTTTGGGATCTTTTTTGAGAGGTGATGGGTGGATTCTTCCAATTTCTATTTTACCCTCTGGTTCCAGAACATCAGGGAAGTTTTCCTTGATAATTTCTTGAAAGATGATGTCTAGGCTCTTTCTATTTTTGATCATGGCTTTCAGGTAGTCTAATAATTTTAAAATTGTCTCTCCTGGATCTATTCTCCAGGTCAGTGGTTTTTCCAATGAGATATTTTGCATTTTTTTCCATTTTTTCATTCTTTTGGTTTTGTTTTATAACTTCTTGATTTCTCATAAAGTCACTACCTTCCACTTGCTGCAATCTAATTTTTAAGGTGGTATTTTCTTCAGTGGTCTTTTGGATCTCCTTTTCTATTTCTGTCTTTTAAGGCATTATTCTCCTCATTGGCTTTTTGGAGCTCTTTTGCCATTTGGTTTAGTCTATTTTTAAAAGTGTTATTTTTCTCTGGTGTTTTTCGGGTCTCCTTTAGGAAGTTGTTGACTTGTTTTTCATGATTTTCTTGCATCACTCTCATTTCTCTTCCCAATTTGTCCTCTACTTCTCTTACTTGATTTTCCAAATCCTTTTTGAGCTCTTCCATGGCCTGAGACCAATTCATACTTTTCTTGAAAGCTTTTAATGTAGGCTCCTTGACTTTGTTGACTTCTTCTGGCTATATGTTTTGGTCTTCTTTGTCACCAAAGTAAGATTCTATAGTCTGAGTCCTTTTACACTGCCTGTTCATGTTTCCAGCCAACTACTTAACCCTTGAGCTTTTTGTCAGGGTATTACTGCTTTAAGAGTGGAGAGTACTTTGTCCCAAGCTTTAGGGGCCTTGCTTGGCTGTTTTCAGAGCTACTTCTACTCCATGGTCACCACAAGCTCTGTCACACCAGCACTCCTCCTCCCCCAAGAACCACCAACTGGGACTGTGATGCAGATCCAAGCAGGGCAAAGCAAGAGAACCCTGTCTCTGTGCCAGCAAAGCAATCCCTGCACTCCTGCTCTGAATGGGTGCCTCTGGAGTTCTGGAAGCAGCTGCAGGAGCTTCCTGCTGCTGCTGCTGCTGCTGCTATACAACCTCCGCTGCCCTGGGGCTGGGGCTGGACCATGCACTTCTCTCACCCAGATCCAGCAGTTTTCCCACTCACCTGCTCCACTGTCTTTGGTGTTTGTGGGTTGAGAAGTCTGGTAACTCTTGCAGCTCAGTGATTCATGGCCCTGATGCCTGCTCTGCCCAACTCCTGGTCTTGTCTGTCCTGGCACAGACCATGCTGGGCTCCCCTCCCAGCATGGTGTGATAGACCCTTCCCAGTGAACATCCAGGCCATCTTGGGCTGGAAACTTGCTTCCCTCTGTTATTTTGTGGGTTCTATAGCTCTAGAATTTGTTCAGAGCCATTTTTTACAGGTGTTTGGAGTGATTTGGGGGAGAGCTTAAGCAAGTACTTTTTTCTAGCTGCCATCTTGGCTCTGACTCCAAGGTTAAAACTTCTTAATAATTATAGCTATTGAAAAGTAGGATGAAGTGCCTGGGTAGGTAGTGATCTCCAGATTGCTCTAAAGGAAGATGGGATGGCTACTTGTAGGGGATATTTTAGAAAGAATTCATGATCAATTATGAGGTGGATTAGATTAAGTGATGTCAAACTCAAATAGAACTAGTCCTTGCTGCCACATATTGATGTAGAAAACCACAAATTAACATTATCTATTTTCATTGAATTTTTATTTAGTTTGTTAAACACTTCCCAATTAAATTTTAATTCCAGTCTACTGGACTTGTCCAGTGGGCCACAGGTTCAATACTGCTAGATTAGATAATGATTGAAATTCCTTCCAGCTTTGTGGGTACCTCCATCCTACAAATGGCAATTGGAAGAAAACATAAACAATACACATGAGTTGTTTTACTATAATGACTACTACTGCTGCTATTTCTGCTACAGCTACTACAACTACTACTACTACTACTACTACTACTACTACTACTACTACTACTACCACCACCACAACTACTACTAAATATTGTCTGGTGCCAGTACTATAAACTTTAAAGTGCTGTTAAAATGTCAGCTATTGTTAGGTGCTTATTTCTTCATTATTTTGAGGATTTATGAGTTTATCAGTGTGGATATTCCCTCCACTGCCTTGGATCATAATGCCTCCATCCCATAGCAAATAGTCCCACTGGTTGCCATGGGGAAAAATCATTTCTAGCTAGGCAGAGTTGTGTTGATGAGCTTCTCTGAACCTAAAGGATCACATATCCAGAGCTAGAAGGCATCTTAGAGTCTTCTAATCATTCCTTTCATTTTACAAATGAGAAAACTGGGGCTTAGGGAAGTGAGTTTACTTCCCAAAGACACACATATAATAAGCAGTATAGCCAGGATAGACCCAGAGCATCTAGAATACAAATTTGGTGTCTTTTCTACTGCATCATGCTGCCTCCCCTGAGTGGCCACTCAGAACTCTGGGAACACCATTATCTCATTGTGTGTGTGTGTGTGTGTGTGTGTGTGTGTGTGTGTGTGTAATTGGTGGTGCTTAAACATTGAAAAATCTGATATACTTTACTGCCAAAGTGCCAAGGTAATAAAAATCATTGAAATTTCCATCATCCTTTTTTCCTGCCCTTGGTCCAAGTCAAGTATTTTATTTGGTTTACAGAAATCCCAGAAAGAATCAAAAAATTGTAGATTTATAGCTGAATGGGATATTAGAGGCTACCTAGTCCAGCTCCCTCATTTAAACATGACAAAATGGGGGCCTAGAGGAGTTTGGTGACATGGCCCAAAGTCATACCAGTGCTAAGGATTAGAGCCAGGATTAAATCTAAGGTCCTCTGTCTCTGGATCTAGTGTTCTTTCCATCATGTGGCCTCCACCAATGGAAGTAGTCAAACAACTTTTCTATATCTTGGACTCAGAGTGTAGTCAGGGGCACTGAGAACATGGATAACTTGCTTAGTTTCACATAGGCAGCATTACTAGAGTTAGGACTAGAATCTAGGTATCTTGACTTGAAACTTAGCACTATTTTCACTCTCTCAGATGGTAGCAGTGATATATACATGTGTGTGCAAGAATGGGAATGTTTGTGGGTGAGCATGGTGGCAGAGACTATGTAGGTGGACTCAGACACTTCTCTTGAGGTCTCAGTTCCTGAGGTCAAGTGAAGCATTTGTGTATGTGTGTGGGAGAGTGTCAGGGAGTTCAAACTAGGTGATTTCAAAGGTTTCTCCCAGCTCTAAAGTCTAAGAACTTTTAAGTGGGCTTTGGAATAATATCATATTTGAAGCTGAGGAACCTTGGGTTTGTATCTCAATCCTGTGATGGTATGACTGTGGACTCTGGACTTCAGTTTCCTCTTCTGTCAAATAAGCACATTTTTTCTTGATCAAAAGTTCTTCAACTGGGGTCCACAACTCTTAAGGGCTCCAAGGATAGATTTTAGGGAGTCTATGAACTTAGATGGGAAAATAATATATCTTTTTTTCCATAACCTCTAACTGAAATTTAGCATTTTCTTCAATTATCAATGTAGGCAACAAAATACAATTCAAAAAGGGATTCATAGGCTTCATCAGACTGCCCAAGGGGTCCATGACGCATGTAAAAGTCAAAAACCTGTGGTCTAAGTGATCTTTAAGGTCTCTTTCTACTTTTGAAAGTACACATTTGTTTATGATCTATCTAATGATATAGATCAATTAGATATTTGTTAAAGGGAAAGATTCCTTCTAGAAATAGAAGAAATGTGTGTGTGTGTGTGTGTGTGTGTGTGTGTGTGGGTGAGTGGGTGGCATGGGGATGTAGTGAGGTGGAAAAAGGATTCTAAAACCAGTGCCAAAGGGATTGTAAGGCAGAATTTCTGTTCTAGCCCTGGTTTACCTGGTCTCCCACGACAACAGACTTGATGGCAGCCAAAGAGCTCATATGGCAGCCGAGCGTGACCGTCGACATCAAAGTGGGAATCCCACATCTTGATCCAGACTTTCCCATACCTGTCAGGGCAAAAGCATGAATGTGACCACCCCGGGAATTCAAAGGAGTTCTTAAAATACACACACACACACACACACACACACACACACACACACACACACACACACAAACACACACACATACATTGAAACACAGGCTCACACACTCACACACATACAACCCTGCTTGTCGTTTTAAATGAAAATAGAAGTCTAGACATCTTTTCTTCAGAATTCTTTGCTGACCTAATTATTCAGATCCTGTGCTTTATTTTGCTCTTTTCAAAGAAGAAGAAGAATAGTTAATTTCCCTTAATGGAATAATTGAATGTCATAATTGTTTTTTACATTTCAACAAGAATGTTTGAGTTAAGCTGCTGTCTCTCTGTGTAGAGCTGTTAATAACCAGGCTGCTCACACAGGGCATTATATTCCCTCCTTTTGTTTCCTTACTGGACTGTCTGGGTTAGCTTTTGGAGGCTTTTTTTTCCAGGGTGCGGGGGGTAGAGGGGGGAGATAGTTGTGGTTAATAACTGTTTTGGTCTTGGGTGTTCTGAACAATATGATGATTTCTCTTTAATTCATTACTCGTCCGGGATGAGAGCCACCCCAAATTGGACAATGTGCAATGACTTTTTATTTTCTCTTTAATTTTTTTCTCTTACTGATTAGAGAGTGGAATCAAGGAAGTGCTCTAGCTACATGGTAGCACTGTCACTTACATCATCGTTGTCACCATTATGTGACATTCAGCTAAAATTCCTCTGATCTTATCATCATCCCAATCATCACAGTTTTCATCATTCAGCAAATTCAACTCAAATACACATTAAGCACCCACTATATCATGTGCTGTGCTAGATGAAATTAGACAAAGTTTTATGCTATGGGGGCGATCCACTAGTTGTTATCATTATTATCACTAGCATCACCATTACCACCATCCCCATTCTCCTGATAATTACCATTATACTTAACATCCCCAATACTACTACCCTCATCCTCACCACCACCACTACCACCCATAGTCTTTACATCGTTGATAAAGACTTCTTCCATTATTACCACCACCATCCTCGACGTCACAATCATTATTTTTCCCACCATCACTCATATCTTCAACATAATCACCTCTGCCCATCATTACATTTTCTACCATATCTCCAATACCATCAACTGTCACAATAATCACCATTGCTATCGCCTCTATCATAACCATTCATTGATTTCCTCCACCCGCTGAGATACCTTGGCCTAATCAGCATGGCCATCTTTCTTGAAATTTCCTTCCTTTCTCCACCAGGGATAATGAACCTCCTAGCTCATACCTTCAGTAATCCTATCCCTCATTCCAAGGCCATTCAACTTTGAGTCCTTCCCCTCTGTTGGAGCTGCCAGGATTAGAGGATGAATGACGCCATTGTCATCCTAGTCATCCAATAAGGCCATCCAGGAAAATTCTAGGACACTAGGGCCCAGCCACATGAACATCTTGATATCTTCTTCAATGCCACACACTCCTCTCTCCACTTTTTTCCCTCTCACCCCAACACTCACGTTGCCTAATGCTTTCTACTTCTCACTTTGTTGGAGAACAGTAATCAAATCCGTATTATCATTGTTATTAGAAAAGGCAGGTAAGCTCTGATATTCAAGAACCAGAGGGTAAAATAGAAATTAAAAGAATCCACCAATCACCTCCTGAACGAGATCCTAAAATGAAAACCGCCAGGAATATTATAGCCAAATCGCTGAGTTCCCAGGTCAAAGAGAAAATATTGCAAGCGGCCAGAAAGAAAGATTTCAAGTATTGCGGAGCCACAGTCAGGATAACACAAGATTTAGCAGCTTCTACATTACAGGATCAGAGAGCTTGGAATATGATATTCTGGAGGGCAAATGAGCTAGGGTTACAACCAAGACTCATCTACCTAGTAAAACTGAGTATAATTCTACAGGGGAAAAATGGATAGTCAATGAGATAGAGGGCTTTCTAGCATTCTTGATGAAAAGACTAGAACTGAATAGAAAATTTGACTTTCAAATACAAGACTCAAGAGAAGCATAAAAAATTCACCTCAAATCTCCAAAAATTCTTATTTGATTATTGAATAACCAAAACCAGGAATGTGAAACCTTAGGATGTCTGGGGATAATTGTATATTCATATACCATAATTTGTTAATGCACCCCCTTTAGTTTCCAGCTATTTGTCACTACTGAAAATGCTATTGTAAATATACGTATGTATTATCCATGGGTCCTTTTTCTCTTTCATTGATCTCTTTAGAATATCTGTATCTCCTAACAGAGAAGCAATAGACTCAAGAGGCAGAATGAGACATAATTTTTTTTAAAATATGGACAACATGGAAATTTGTTTTGCTTTACTATATGTATTTGTTAGAAAGTTTTTTTTTAAATTTTGAGTTGGCAATGGGTGGGAGGGAAAGAAAATAAAATGTTTGTTAATTGAAACACAAAATAAAATTCAAAAAAAGGAAAGAGGCTGGAGATTCTCAGTGGTAGAAGTGAGGAGAAAGTGCAATCCAGACATGAAGGATGACCAGTGTAAAGGCATGAAAATAGGTGTGGGATATGGAATACCTTGTAGAGGATTAGCTAGTAGGGCATTTTAACTGGAAGAGAAAGTGCATGAAGGGAAGTAACAAGAACTAAATCTAGAAAGGTAACAGAGCATCAGATTGTAAAGGACCTTAAATGCCAGGCTCAGTTTGGTTTTCTTTTTCCTGGAAGCAATAAGAATCCATGATGATTTTTCTGTCGGGTACTAGACTGACATAGTCCAATCTGGTTTTTGTTGCTATTATTATTTGTTTGTTTGTTGTTACTTTAGCATATCAACTTGGCAATCATGGAAAACTGATCAAGAGGTGAAGGAACTGAAATCAGAGAGACCAATTAGGACACTATTATAAATTGCCACCTTTCATGGTCTCCAACATCAGCCTAACAATGTTATGAAAAAAAACTTAGCTAAAACTTTTAAAAGTCAAAATGTAATCAAATTGAAATGGGGGAAAAAGAAAAAGAAAAAGAAAAGTCATGCAAACCTTATGTCTGTTGGTTCTACTCATGATTTCTATGACTACCTAGATTAAAGCTCCCTTCCATGCACGCCATTCCCCAATATGGATTTTATCCTGTTAGCAGGATGTAAACTCCTTGAGGGTAGGAGCTATCTGTCTTAGTTGTTTATTTTTATCCTCAGCACTTAGCACAGGGCTTGGAATATATTGGGTGCCTAATAAATGCTTCAAAACTGATCATTATCACCATGCCTTAAATTCTCCCATGGCTCTAAATTTTACAATTATAAGCACCATAATTTCTGCCATTTTGTTGTTCACTATGGCCACCATTCCTATTACCATCATCATAATAATTGCCCTTATCATCACCATGATCATAAACAGTTATGGGGTATATACAATATACAGGCCCATGTTTTAGGTTCTAAGGATACAAAGAGACATGAGGTGCTCTTCCTACCCTTAACAACTTTTAAGTTGAATAGAATAGGCAAATAATGGAGTATTTTGGTAAATTTCATATGAGTGACAAAGACAGTGGCTCTATAGGAACTTAGAGAAAGAAAAGATTAATGCAGAAAGTAGATTTCTGGTCATATAAACTGCACATTGCAGTATTAGAGCTAGAAGGTATGATACAGATCATCTAATTGAAATTCCTCCATTTTACAGATGATAAAACTGAGGTCCAGAAAAGGAAAAGGACTGTCTTAAAGTCAGACAGTAAATTTCTGCCACAGTGAGGCTTAGAACCCAGTAGATGGCTCTTAGACTCATAGCCTTGTGTTCTTTTCTCTAAAGCATCTGCTTGTTGTGGAAATGGAAAGTCTAGAACAGAGTCTAACAACTATATTGAAACTTTTTCTTCTTTAAAAACTAATATGTTTGATTTTCATCACATTCATCTCTAAAGAAATCTTTCCCTCTGTAATGAAGAATAAAAAGGATAGAAAAAAAACAAAAAAAAACAAAACAAAAGCAACAGTTGTGCAAAGTCATTCAGGACTTCAGCTGAGTGCGATAGCATATGCAATGCACCATATCCACAGTCTCCCATATCTGCAGAGAAAGAAGAGAAATGCATTTTCTTATTGCTTCTTTAGAGCCAAGCTTAGTCATTATGATCATGTAATGTTCAGGGTTTCTGTAGTGACCAAGTCATAGTATCATAGTTCTTTAACTGGAGTGGATCTCAGACGTGATCCAGTCCAAGTCTAGCACTTTTGATATTAAACATGGTGCTTTTCCTAGACAGGTGGCAAGGACCCTTCTAGCATTCATTTTGAGTGTTGTATTATTTTGCATTGGACTCAGAACCATAAAGGTCTTTTAGTCAATGTAGTACTTGAAATTAATTGGTGGTAATGGGAGCACTATAAGCATGTTGATTTTACATAGTCAGTCCAGGAGCTAGGAAATCTAGATTCTGACTTCTCTCTCTGATGCTAATTCACTGTGTAATTTTTAAAAATTAATTAATTTATTTTTAGTTTTTGACATTCACTTCCATGAGATTTTGACTTCCAAATTTTCTCCCCATCTCTCCCCTCCCCCCACCCCAAGATTGCATGTAATTTGATATAGGCTCTACATATATATTCATATTGAACCTATCCTCACATTAGTCATGTTGCAAAGAAGAATTAGAACCAATGATAGAAACCATGAGGAAGAAGAAACAAAAAAAGAAAAAATGGCGACAGAGCAAACAATATGCTTCAATTGGCATTCAGACTCCATAGTTCTTTTTTGGATACGGACAGCATTTTCCATCATGAGTCCATTGGAGTTGTCTTGGATCCTTGCATTGCTGAGAAGAGATAAGTCTATCAAAGTTAGTCATCACACAATGTGACTATAACTGTATAAGGTTCTCCTGGTTCTGCTCACTTCATTCAACATCAGTTCATTCAAGTCTTTCCAGGTTTTCCTGAAGTCTGCCTGCTCATCATTTCTTATAGCACAGTAGTATTCCATTACATTCACATACCACAACTTGTTCAGCCATTCCTCAACTGATGGACATCCCCTCAATTTCCCATTCTTTGCCACCACAAAAGGAACTGCTATAAATATTTTGTACATGTAGATCTTTTCCAACTTGTTTGATCTCTTTGGGATATAGCCCTAGAAGTGGTATTTCTGGGTCAAAGAGTATGCACAGTTTTATAGCCCTTTGGACATGGTTCCAAATTGCTCTCCAGAATGGTTGGATCAGTTTACAACTCCACCAATGATGCATTAGTATTCCAATTTTCCCACATCTTCTCCAGCATTTGTAATTTTCCTGTTTTGTCATGTTAGCCAGTCTGATAGGTGTGTTCTCACTGTGTAATCTTAAACAAGTGATTTGCCCTCCTTTAGCTTCAGTTTCCTCATTTGGAAAATGAAGGGGACAATTAGAAGATCTCCAAGGCTTTAACATTCAATATTCTTTTATTCTAAGATCCTTTCAGCTCTACATTCTGTTGATTCTCTGAGACTCAATTTGAGGGGCTGAATATAGGGTGATGATGTAAACATGAGACTTTCCTTGAACCCTCCCCATCATATTTCCTCTAGCAGATGGATTATAAAAGCTCATGCTCATGGACAGCTACTGGCTGGATATTTCTCTGCCATCATCTTAGCTATAAGGTTATTCTACTCAAGGCTTGGGGCATCTCTAAAATAAATTTGTATGTGATGATGTTTAGATTGGTAGAAATGAAATGGTTATCTATGTGGATTATGGATTCTATTACCTTTCACAGCATGGTGTGGTAGACAGAGGGTCAGCTTTAAAGCCAGGAACGCATCTGATAGCTACTCCCTTTTTGTATGACCAGGGACAAGTCAATTAACCTCTCAGCACTTTTATTATTCTTGTTCAGTCATCTCAGTCATGTATGACTTTTCACAACCCCACTTGGGGGTTTTCTTGGCAAAGATTCTGGAGTGGTTTGCCATTTCTTTCTCCAGCTCATTTTACAGATGAGGAAACTGAGGCAGGGTTAAGTGATTTGCTTCGGGTCACACAGCTAGTAAATGTCTAAGGCTGGATTTGAATTCAGGAAGATGAGTCTTCCTGACCTCAAGTCCAATTCTCTATCCATTGTGCGTTAGAGAACTCTTTAAGAATGTAAATTGCAGAGAAGGTGCTCTAAGTTAAGATGCTTTAAAGGTATTTAAATTGGTTCTGCATTTTTGAATTCCACTGCTGAACTGAAGTAAGGGTTCACTAAAAAGCATGCAAGTGTCCTGACAGCATCTACATAGCTACTATTCTTTCTAAGGTATGAACTGAAGTGTTGAGATCATAATATGTTAAGCCTTAATAAGGAAGCATAGTAGAATGGATGGATAGAGTTTTAGATTTCCAGTTGGGAAGGCTCAGGTTTAAGTTTCACTTCTGACATGACTTGTGGGATCACAAGCAAATCTTGAGACTGCTCAGAGCCTCTGGTAACTCGCTGAAGACTTATCTACTAAGTTGTGGACGGGTTGTGATCTTTGTTAGTAGAAGGATTTTCCACATCAGTTCAATTGTAGATAGTCAGTATCTGAAGTCTGACCTAATGGAGACATTCGTTCTTTAGAAACAGAGTGTAATCTGGAATGCTGGAATACGATGTGTTGGGACTTTATATCACCAATGTTACTAGCAGCTGCTGTAGGGGTGTAAGGCCAATAACACAAGCACACAAGAGGGCTGCTAGCACAGGTTCTTTGATATCTTTTTCTAAGAAAAGCAGCTTTAAGAGGTTTACAATCTCACTTTAATTAAACATACATATATCATTCACTTAGTTCAGGGGAAAAAGTCAGCACCCTGAACTTCAGAGAAAACACAAACAGAAATTACAAGCAAAAATTATATAAACAGAGAAAATAACACAAATCAGTAGACAGGGTGTCTAACTGTCCGTCCATAGCAATACCTACATAGTTACCAGAGAGAGAAGCACCAACATCTGGGTTTTCAAAGCTGGGGGGTGAGGGGCGGGGCTCCTTAATGGCTACCTAGAGTCTTGTCTGGCCAAATCACATGAACACTCTCCCAATGAGTGAGCCCCAAAGCAAAATGCTAACCTCAGAGTATACATATACTTCTTCAGGGTCAGAGGGAGTCACAACCATGTGACTCAAACTCATGTGACTTAGGCTTTCTTGTGACTTAAGCAGGTCATGAAAGACTCTTGATTCAATCAAAGACTCTTGATTCAAACAAAGGTAAGGCTCAATAAAAGGCACTTGATTGCTTTAGTGCTGAGAAGCACTCCAAAAGAAAAAAAAGCAGTAAAAAGTCTCACTTTGCTTGCCATCACAGACTTCCCCTTCACACTTCTATTCTACCTGAGGGAAACAGTATGGTGTAATAGAAGGTGCATTGATCTTAGAATTAGGAGATGGCCCTTCCACTCTAAGTTCCAAGTCCTCGCTGTGTCACCTTGCATAAGTTTCCTCATGTCTCCAAGTCCAAGTTCTTCAACCATAGAATGGTTATAACAATACTGATACTTGTGTATTTTACAGGATTGTTTGGAAGAAGGAAATCTGTGAGCCTTAACGTACTATATAAATATAAATATGAGTTGTTATTTTATTTACTTGACTCCACTCCACTGCAGTCCCTCATGTTGTGGCCTGGTGCTGCTCCTGGGTTCTTGAAGGCAACATCAGCGGCAAGCAAACTCTGTCAAGTTTTCTTAAATTATAAAGACTTTGAGTATATGTGGCCAGGGACAGTCTATACGTCTGCTGTCCACCAACAAGCCTAGCTAAACTCAGAGAAAGGCTTATCGGAGGGTTGCCTACAAAGTGATATCTTTTTTCAGCCATAGCAACAATTTTTCCTCCTTTTCACTAAAAAGATAGTCTTAGTGCTCTTTGAGTTTGACACTACAGAGGTTTTCCAGTTGTATCTTTGTATTTTTGAAGACTCTCTACAAAACTAGAGAAGAAGGATGGTACATGCTACCAGTGGAGGAAACACTCAACTACGTAATGATGGAACCTTAAAACCTTTCCAGGATCATAGATTTAGAGCTGGAAGGAATCTTAGATGCCGTCTATTTAAACCACTTGATTTTCTACCTGAGGAAATTGAGGTCCAGAAAGGTTAGGTATCTATCTCCAGGTTACACAAATAGTAAAATGGCAGATGTGGGATTTGAACTCAGGTTCTCTGTCTTCAAAATCAGCACTCCTCCTATAACCATGTCTTGAAGAAGTATTGTGTCCCTATTAGACCTTTTTGAGGGCATTATCTCATTTGGGGGTCATTTTTTGTCTTTGTATCCCCACTACCTAATATGACCTTGCATAAATTTAGGCAATTAATAAACATCAATTGAATTGAATTAATTTGAGTTGGTTTAGATTAGAAACCTGATGAGGTTTCCCAAGAGAGCAGTCAAAGTTTGGCTGTGAATTGTACTTTTAGAGGTGAGAAAAGAAGAGTATCACGATGTCTTCAGAAACTCTAGCTACAGGCCTAATATCGGAACAAAATTGGCCCAGTCAACTTTGTAGAGATTGTCCCCTGCTGATCAGAAGAGGTTCCTGGGCCAACTTGTTCAGAGCATGAATCTTCATTGGACATTTATACAATGGCTCAAAAGCAATTCACTGGTTCTCTAGGGTTATTGAATGAGCTCTCTGAGCAAAGGGTGCTTATGCACCACTAGCAGAGACTCCTTCGGCTTCCTAAGTGGTTCCTTGTTGGCCTGGAAGTGTCATTTCAGCTTTTCTGTCTGCCCAAAATTGCCAAATAGGCTTCAGTTAAATACATAGCTTATAAGTAGGTAACACATTACTTAACACATACTACACAACAACTACAACCAATGCTAATAATAACAGTAATGATAAATGATCTAATAATTATAAAACGCTTTCCTCACAACCATCCTGTGAGCTGTTTTACAAATATTGCTTACCCCACCTTTTATATGTGAATTAGTTCATGTTCACAGAAGCTAAGTAGTTATGCCCAGGGGTACCCTGCTAGTAAGTGTTGCGAAGCTAGGACTGAAGCCTGAGTCTCTTGACTTTTGTTTGACTATTTTTTTTGTCTTTCACCACCTTCCTTCCCCGCCAAAACACACCTTTTTGTATTTATGTAGTTTCCTCAGAGTAGAATGGATGATCCTTGAGGACAGGGACCATTTTTATTTTTGTCCTTGTATCTTCAGGGCCTAGTAGTTCCTGACTCATAGTAGGTGCTTAATAAATGCCTGTTGGATTGGCTTAAATTAAATTCTCCTTCCTATTTTCTGATTAGACCTCCTCAATGAAATCCTCACATCCTCTTTGCTCCTCCACGGCCTTTGCCTTCACTTTCTTTTCTCCAACTCCCCACCATCCATTGCAGTCCATTCCTGGGCTTCTCCCCATATTTTCCCCAACCTGGTTTCCCCTAGCAGAACCACATATTTATAGCAGATTTTGAAATGTCATTTATGTCTAATGCTGAGGATATATCAGCAGGCTCACTTTCTGGTTTTCACATGTGTGCATGGCTTGCAAAGTTTCTTTTTTTTAAATCAAACCCCAAAGATCATAAGACATACTGTCAGCACTTGTGACACTTGATTGCCAGTGTCTATGAGTCGTGGGGCTCAGACAGAAAGGAGACATTTTGCTGTGCACAGCTTGGGACAGTTTTCTATCTTACTTTTCCAGGATTTTTTCAGTCCCATGGGGTTGCATGCAGACATAGTAATAATGATAACTCCCATTTCTCAAGTGGGTGAAAGCTTACAAAGCATTTTGTTCACAAAATCCTTGTAACATAAGTAGGTGATGCCATTCCTGTTACTCTGATGTTCCAATTCAGGCACCTGGGGTTTAGAGAAGTTAAGATGACTTGTCCATGGTCACATGGCTAGTTAGGGACAAGGCTGGAATTGCAATCTCAATTTCTTAACTCATAGATGAAGGCTCTAAACTAAAATAATGTGTTCATAAAATTATAAATATTACCACGTAATATAGTAGGAAAATGCTGGATTTGGAGTCAGAAAACTTGGATTCATATCCTGCCTCAGATACTGTTGGACCTCAGTCAAGTCTTTTACCTTTGTGGACCTTAGATTCTTCATCTATAATAGGTGAGATAATGCCCTCAAAAAGGTCTAATAGGGGACACAATACTTCTTCAAGTAGGAGTGCTGATTTTGAAGACAGAGAAGCTGAGTTCAAATCTCACATCTGCCATTTTACTATTCATGTGACCTGGAGATAGATACTTAACTGCTCTGGACCTCAATTTCCTCAGGTAGAAAATGAAAGGGTTTAAATAGACACCTATTGTAAGATCCTTATTAGCTCTGAATCTATGATCCTATTGAGGGCTGGAGTACATTTTTTAATACATAGGACAATTGTAATTTATTACAGGGAACTCCCACATTCTTCAATGGGATGGGAATTTTATTGGAGGGAACATTGCTTTAGACGAAGGCAGTGATTATTAACTCGAGCTTGGAAATCCGTTTGTTAGAGAGGGTTACTAGTGTAAGATTTTTTATAATTGGATCAAAAGGTTATAGGATCATAGATTCAGAGCTTGAAGGGATCTTCAAGGTCATCCAGGTCAGTCCCCTTATTTTATGGCATATGTCCTATGATGCCCTACTAAGTTAATTGTGTTGCCTTTTGTTACAGGGTTATAGTTGATCAAGGAAACGCTATGGCTACCATGTATCACAATAAAAAAAGCAACAACAACAAACTTTTTTGAAATCATAGACCCAAAGGATTTAAAATTTGGAAAGGATCTCAAAGAGTGTATAGTCCAACTGTATCAAACCAAGTACTTGCTGACAAACTGCCACTGATGAATGGTCATCCAACTTGTGCTGGACAACCTCCACAGAGGGTACACCCATTACCTCCCCAGGCAGACTATTCTACTTCGGGACGTCTCTAATAGAAAGATTTCATTTCCTCTTTCATCAAGCCTATATCTACCCCTTAAAGCAAATTTAAATTTATAGTTCCTAGTTCTGACTTTGGAGGAACCATGTAGTAAAAGTCTGTTTCTTTTTCAATGTGACAGCCCTTCCAACACTTGACTGCTACCATGTGCCACAAATACGAAGCATGCCCAGTTCCTTCAACCAGTCCTTGAATGGCATATTCTTTTAGTCCACTTATCTTCTTTCAGTTTCACTTCAATTTGTCTATGTCCTTCTTAATATGTGGCGTCTAGAATTAAACACAGTACTGATGGGATCTGGCCAGTCCAGAGTAAAAGGAAACTCTTGTCTGCCTTGTTGTGGACCTGATGACTCTAAATGAAACCTAGATCATCAGCTTTTTGGGGCTACCACATCACATTGGTTACTTATGGTGAGCTAGCCATCTACAGAAACCCTTAGATCTTTTTCACAAAAGCTGTTGTCTAGCCACGCCTTGTCCATCTTGTACTTATGAAACTCTTAAAAATACATCTAGAACTTTATATTTATTCCTATTAAATTTCATCTTTCTAACTTTGGCCCATTGTTCTAACCTAATTCTGTAATAAAAAATATGGACTACCCAGGGGTGTGCTGTTAAATAATTAACAACCATCTCTTAGGTGGGGAAAAGTATGACACACTTTTATGTTTAATCTGTACTATGGCCATGAGATAAGAGTGGTTTTTACATTTTAAAATAAAGTTTTATTGTATTAAAACAACAAAAACAGCAGCATAAAAACCATTCTGAGTGCCTGCTCTGTAGAAAAACAGGCAGCAGGCCAGATTTATCTCTCAGGTAGCAGTTTGCAGACCCCCTAGTCAATATAATCAACAAACGTTCTATCAAGCTGAAATTTGTAACTCTGGAAGATTTCTGGTTTCCAAGGTTTAAATGCTCGACCAGAACATTTAATAATGGGCTCTGGGCGGTCAGTTGGAAATAATTCCAACATACTCTTGTGTTATCCCTCCCTGCTTTTATGTTGTCTGAAAATTTTATAAGTATGTCTTCAATTTGTTGTTGTTGTTTGTTTCTGGCTCTTTATGATCCCATTTGGGGTCTTCTTGGCAAAGACACTGGAGCTGTTTGCTGTTCCTTCTCCAGCTCATTTTATAGATGAGGAAACCGAGGTAAACAGGGTAAAGTGACTTGCCTAGGGTCACACAACTAGTAAATATCTGAGGCCATATTTGAACTACTCCAGGCCAGGCACTCCATCCACTGTACCACTTATCTTAAATGACTTTATCCAAATCACTGTTAAAAATGTTGAACAGTCTAGGGCCAAGGGCAGATCCCAAGGACACTCTGCCAGAGTCCTCCCTCCAAGTTGACGTGGACTCAATGATTTCCTTGAAGATTAAACAGAAAAGCCAAGACCAAATAATAGTTGAACCGATAGCAGGCTGAAGGATACTATCCAGAGTGTTGTTAAATGGGTCAATGTCTACTTGTAGGGAAGTCTTCGTGGTTTGCTCCAAGGCTCTGAACTCGGCCTTTTTCTGTTTAACGGTTTCATTATTTACTTGGAGAGAGATCAAATTTATGGATGACGTAGCACAATGAAGAATAGCTAATACGCTGGATGAACGGCTCAAGGTTTAAAAGGATCTCAACATGTGAATGGTGGGCCAAATCTAATAAGATGAAATGTATTAGGAACAAATGTAAGTCTTATATTTAAGTTTTTTTTTTCTTTAACCACTTCCATGGATACAGAATGGAGGACACATGCTTGACAGAAGACTATTTGGAAGAGACTTGGAGTCAATATTGTGATGTGGCTGCTCAAAAAAACCTAAAAAACTTCTGTCATCTTAATCTATGTGAATAGAGCTATAGTGTCTGCGTCAGAAGATGATAGTTCCATGACTCTCTGCCTACGTTAGACAACCAACTAATCAATAGGAAAACTGATTAAATGCTTTCTATGTACAGGGAAGTATGAGAAGCACTAGTGAAATGAAAAGAAAACTATAAACCCTCAAGGAACTTATATTATAACCAGGAAGATAGCAAGTCTCCCCGCCTCTCTCTCTCTCTCTCTCTCTCTCTCTCTCTCTCTCTCTCTCTCTCTCATCTATGTATCTATGTGTCTATTTGTCTGTCTTTTTGTCTGTCCGTCTATATCTGTTTAAATTCTATTGACTGAAATATCATGTATTCAATCCTTACTATATGCCAAGGCCTACATACAGACATTTCAGGAGAGAATACTCTGGTAGTTTGGGGGGTCAGGAGGAGATTCATATTGGAGGCTGTTCTGGAGCTGGATTTTGAAGGAAACCAGGGCTTCTGAGAGCCAGAGGTGAGCAGGGAGTGTATTCTAGGCATGCTCCTTTGTTTTTGGCCAAAGGAGATGTGGTGACACAAAGCAGAGAGTCACTGAAACTGCTGAACTCTGGTGCAGCAGGCCACCTCAGGGCATGAGGAGGGTGCACAGGGCAGCCAAAGCAGGCAGTGACTTGTGAGCACATTTGAACTGCTAGCTCTAGTTACTAATGCTGGGAGAAGGGACAGGGTGTGGAACTGCCAGCTCGATGACTTCATAAAATCAGAGACATTCAATTCAGGAAATTACCTTAGAGACCGTTTAGTCCACCCAGTTCATTTGACAGAGAAAGAAAATGAGACCCGGAGAAAGCAAACCACTTGTCCAGGGTAACAAAATAAATCAGTATCATAGATGGGGTTTGAATCCAGGCCCTCTGACATATCCAATACAGGTTCCCAGAACCCAATGGATAAAGAGGAGAGTGGGTGGGAGCAGAAAAGAGGAAAGGAGAGGAGAGGAGGACAGGGGAGAGGAGGATCAATGAGCAAGGGAAAGGCAGAGGGTAGAAGAGAAGAGGGAAAGAAGGTAAAGAGAGAGGGAATGGAGGGAAGGGGAGGGGCTAGGAGAAGAGAGGAGACAGAGGCCTGAGAGTAATCGTCTGGAACAAAGCTTCTGAGGCCTTTAAAGAATGTAACCCCACAGGTTTCCATTTCTGCCTGAAGGTGAGCCCAGATCTGGGGAGCCACAATAAGCCCAGTTAAAGTTAACATAAATCACAAGTCTACAGTGATTTACACACTTGGTTTAAGGGCTTCCCTCCCCTTTTTACATTTCCTCAGTCGCATAAGTTTTTTTTTTTCTCTTCTGTTCTTTTTTCTTCATCTTTTTTTTCCCCTGAGGTAGGAGACACAGGGAAAGTGTGGGAACCTTAAAGTCCATGGTTAGTCTTAGGTTTATGGAGAAACAAACTTGTCAGTGGAGAGCAAATGCTCTGACTTGTTTCTGTTGTCTTTTATCTGATGAGTTCATGAGAATAATACCGGGCAGTGGAGGGAGGCCACAGCCCCTTCTAAATGGAAACCCATTAGTGGACTGTTAAATGACACAAAGACCCGGCTTTCTTGGCTATGGAACATGGAGGCCTAAGCTTAAAAGGGAGGGGGTTGGGGAGGCGTGGGGGGTAAGGAATGAATCCCTTGCCAAGATATTTTAAATTGGACTCCATGATAAACGGAGATTTGATATTCCTGGATAATTACCAATGAGCACACTTTCCCTTTAATTATCTTGTGGTCACCATTTCAAAGGTGATTAAAGCTATTCTTCAGTAGATGTGGTTATAGATTTAATGCAAACCTGGTCTTTCTTGTGGTTTTTATCACAGCAATTAAATCTGGCTCTTTCACAGACTTTGTGTGGCATGAGGGATTTTACCAAGCAAAATGATTTTTCCCTTCAGGCAATGTTAAATTTAGGAAAAATATAATTAATTATATCAGACAGGTATCTATTATATATCTTGAATACATTCTTAGAGTCAAAGAAGCCTGTTTCTACCCAAAACAGAGACCGTCATCCTTGCCAGTTTGGGTCTTAGGTTGCTGCCTCCAACAACTCAGACTTGTTGTCACATGAATCTCCAATTCTTTTATTTCTATTTAACACAAATCACCTTCCTTTGGAGACAAGGTGATTTTTGACCGGATCATTTCATGTTTTTAAATAGATTTCCGACAGAGTCCTTCTGGAAAATGGAATTTAGTGGAAAGTAAATGGGCCTGAGAGTCAAGAAACCTGCCTTCTGTTCCCAGCTTTTCCACTGATGAGCTGTGTGACCTCACTTAATATCTTAAGTGTGATCTCACTTAATATCTCAGTTCCCTGCATTCCCTCTTCTGTAAATGAAGATGGGATAAATCAGTGTTTCTCAAACTGTGCTTCAAGGAGCCATGAAACTCTTTAATTAAAAAGAAATGAACCTTATATTATTTGTTAATAGGCATTAAACTAATATTTTTAGTGGCTTTTACTACAAGGTTTATGTCAAAGTTTTGTTTAAGTTCAAGGACTCTGCTACTGTGGAAAAGTTTGAGAACCACTGGGCTAGGTGGTCACCATGGTCCCTTCCAGTTTGAATGTCCCATAGTTCTATGATTCAAAGGCCCTCATTTTTGTCTTAACATCCTGATTCTAATGTCTCTTGAGCTTCTGACATTTTATAATTTTACTAATATTGTACGATTCTCTTTAAGGTAGAACTATAAAACTGTTAACATCAACAGTGTCCGTTTCTGGTTTAAAGGCTTGACTTACATTCTTCCCTCATGTCTTCACTCTACAAGAATGAATTCCAATTTGTACAATACTATCGAAAGTGATTGGCGACTAGGTGGCACAGTGAATAGAGTGCTAGGCCTGCTGTTGGGAAGACGGGGATTCAAATCTGACCTCAAAGGTTAGCTATGTGACCCTGAGTAAGTCATTTAACCCTATTTACCTCAGTTTACTCAGTAGTAAAGTGATCTGGAGAAGGAAGTGGTAAATCACTCCTGGATCTTTGCCAAGAAAGCCCCGAATGAGGTCACAAAGAGTCAGACATGACTGAAATAACTGAACAAACATCTAAAGAGAATAGAGAGCTGAGTTTTGGAGTCAAGCCTATATTCAGCTCTTGTCTATTGACAAACACTGGGTATGTCAGTCAGTCAATAAATATATACCAGATGCTATGTTAAGCTCTGGGGATACAAAGAAAAGCAGAAGACAGTCCCTTCTCTCAAGGAACTCAGTCTGATGGAGGAGAAAACTTATAAACAACTGTGTACAAACAAGCCACATACAGGATAAATGAGAGGTGATCAAAAAAGAGAAGGCACTAGAATTAAGGGAATTCAGGAAAGGCTTCCTTTAGAAGGGAGGATGTTAGCTGAGACTTGAAGGAAGCCAGAGAAACTAGTAGGTAGAAATGAGGAAGGAGAACACTCTAGGTGTGGAGGATAGCCAGTAAAAGTGCCTGGAGGTAAGAGAAATTTTCTTGTTGGGGAATAGCAAAAGGGTCAGTGTTAATGGTCCACAGTGTGTGTATATGTGGGGAAGGTGGGTAGGGGATGGGGGATGGGGTGATGGGGTGGAGGTGCGAGTGGTAAGAAAGAGTGTGGGGTATAAGAAGATTGGAAAAATAGGGGAAGGCCACATTTATGAAGGACTCTCTCAGTAATCTGGGAAACTTTCTAAGACTATATACTGTAGAGTGATTTCCCTTCTGCATCAATAGACGGCATTTCCTCCTCAGGAGCTCCCTACACCAGTAAAACTGCAGGTATGGACCAAAAAAAAAAATACAATCCTACAGTCTTTTTTTTATTATTACCAACTGAAGTACTGCCTTTCCCTCCTCCCCTCCACTCACCTTCCAAACCCATGAATTTGGGTCATGAAAAATCAAGTTGGTAAAGACTATTAAAATAAGCCAGAGAATACTTAGAACTTTTTTAAAATGTTCTTTCCTTCATTAACCACAACTAGAAGAGGCTGCCCAAGTGAGTTCCAGGCAAAGGGACTTTGTCCAATCTGGACCAAGTCCGTAAATATCTTTGTGTATCTCACTTCCTTTCCCCGTGAAACTGGGATAAGTTTACTTGCCAGCTGTCTCCCAGGTGGTGTTGTGAGGATTAATGAGATGATATTTTTAAGTGCTCAGAGATCCTCTGATGAAAGAGCCTATAAAAGTACAAAGTGTCATTATCATTATAATTAATGGCATTTTTTGAGAGTTTTCAAAGTGTACATAGGGTTATAGAAAGGCAGGGAAGAGCCCTGCCTGAGGAGTTTTCTGTCCTTTGGGGAAAACAAATGGGAAAAGGAATGGGGAAGCGCTGAATTGAAAGGTTCAGGATAAGGAAGTCACAGAATCTCTCCCTAGAAATGATAGAATCTTAGAGCTGGTTAGGAGGCTCTTAGAAACCTACTAATGTAATCTTTTAAAATCAGAAAATTCCTCTACTGTATGTCTGATATTGTTTAAATACCTGTAGTGGCAGGAAACTCACTACCTTCCTAGATAGCTAGGAAGAGCTCTGCCTTTTAGAAGGTTTTCCCTCTATTGGCAAGAAACTTTCCTGTGTCATTTAAGATTTTAGAATTAGAAGGGGTCTTAAGATCAGCTAGTATGAACTCCTTATTTTGTAGATGAGAAAACAGAGGCCCAAAATGGTAGAGTGACTAAGTTCCAGAGAAAGGGTTAGGTCACATCCTCTTTCTACCCATCTGGGACTCTTTTCCTTCTACTCATTCATCCCATGTCTTTTCTTTGGAACTATACCACATGCATCATCTTTTTTCCCCATGTGACAGCCCTTCAGATATGTATGAATGTATGTATATGTGTGTGTATGTGTGCACACATATATATATATATATATATATATACACAAACATAATGTGTGCATATATATGTATACACACATCTATCTATCTATCTATCTATCTATCTATCTATCTATCTATCTATCTCTCTATCTATCTATCTATCTATTGTTGCTAAATTGTTTCAGTTGTGTCCAATTCTTTGTGACCCCACTTGGAGTTTTCTTGGCAAAGATATTGAATTGGTTTGCCATTTCCTTTTACAGCTCATTTTACAGATAAGGAAACCAAGGAAAACAGGGTTAAGTGACTTGCCCAGGGTCACACAGCTAATTAATATCTGAAGCCAAATTTGAACTCAGGTCCTCCTGACTCCAGGCCTAAAGCATGATCCACTGTAACACCTAGCTGCCTGCTATTTAGAAGCAATAGAAATCTTTGAGGGGATTTTATAGATGTGGAAACTGAGGTTTAGAGATCTCAGGTGACTGAGTAAGAGTCACACACTGTATGCAGTTTAAAGAAAAACAAAAAAACACTGTCAATTAGCCAGGTCTCTTCATAAGCCAATATGACAGAAGATATATGATACAACAGCAGCATCGTCCTGGGACTTCTTATTAATTATAAAAAAGTGATGGCATGGTAGCCACTATCTTTTTAGTATAAATTGTTGTGACATATATTATGACTTTACATTTGGCATTGTAAGACAAGTTTGCTTGAGGGTGTTCATTTCTTCTTAGATGTTCAACTGTCCATTCAAGTAATCGGACCCTAGGTGCACACTGGAGCCAGAGTTATGGGCCAAACAATCAAACATGGGTCTTCCACTGGTGTGGACAATGGATAGAGACAGCTTAGTGCAAGGTGTTGACTATGTAGAAATTTTCTTGAAAAAATGAGAAAATAATAGAACCTTATACTGAAATTCCCTTACAATAATCACTATCAACAATCACCGTATTGTAAAGTGCAATTTAAAATATGGAATAATATTTAAAGTGATACCATATACCTAACTACATTTCTCATGAGCCATTAGTTATTTCCTTTGTTTGTTGTTTGCTTGTTTGTTTTTCAGATTAGATAAGGTTTAACTCACCCTGAATTTCCTAAGTTAGAGGAATAATATGCCTATAGCTCATCCATGCCCCCATACATTTCAGAACCATATTTTCAAAACTTTTAATTCTCAAATGGGTCTATCATCTTATTGATTTGAGAGTGCTCTTCTATGATACAACCCATTCATGACTTCCTTTTTGTCCATGTAATCTTCTATAAGTTCTCCATTGGGGGCCCACCCAACCTATTGGAGATGTGGCCTGTAGAATTCCAGAATTTGAAAGCAAGATGGAACCTCAGCAATGATCTAATTCAATCTATACACAAAAGCACTTGAAAAAATCTGAGAAGAGGAATTATAGAATGTTTTGAGGTAGCCTCTTCTACTTCTGGACAGCTGTAATGGTTAAGGAATGTCTTGTTTTCTCCTGACATTGTGAGGTTACTAATGAAGCATTCTGACTGTCCAACTCTCATCCACTCTTGTCACATGACCAGTCCGTATTCACTTCCTATTACACATTTGCTGGATGACATTTTTTATTCCTGTTCTTTGAAGTTCCTTGTTGGTTATTTGGTGCAGCCTACCCTCACCATATAACACCTTGTTGCTATGTGATATTCATTTTTAAATTATTTGGAGACTACTGTATTCATGATTTGCTGCAACACCAGTAGAATGTCGGTGTTAAAAATATGACTCTTTATTTCCATGGGAAGCTTAAAGTCATTAGAGGAATTTTTCAATTTTCCAAAGACAATCCAATGTCCTCTTCTTTAACTCTAAGCTTGATTTGCTTTTATCTGTATTATTTATCTCAATTGTATACTGAAGAACAAGTGCTATGAGTTGACCATTCAAGTTCATGTCATAATCAGAGAAATAAAGTTTTCATCCATTTGATCTTTCCTGTGTGGATGGTTGTACCAAACTTTTTTGAATGGTTCTAAATATTGTCTTCTATCAAGCTCTATAATGAAGCTAGCACAATGTCATTCATGAATCAGAGCACCTTGACAATTTTAACATCCAAAGAGAATCAATTTCCAACTTATTCTATATGCACTATATCTCCTTCACCACAGTGGTGAACATCTTCGGTATGTATCTGTCTCCTCGCTTAATGTATTCCCTGATTATAATTATAATAATAATTATTATTGTTATCATAGGATAATTTGATGTGATGATTTCTGCCATATCTTTTAAGGAATCTTGAATAATTTTTACATATAGATGGTAGACACCTTGTTGTAAAAGGTCCTTCAGGATAGAATTTTACTTTATTTAATCAAATAGGTTTTCATTAATCAACAAAAACAAAACAAAATTGAATTTATATTCCTTATGTTTTCAGTCAATGTTGAAATGGTAATGATCCAGATCATTCTTGACTATAGTTTGTTAAAGTTTGCTTTTTTTCCTATTTATAACCTCAATTGATGCATTGCATGAAATCATTTCTATCTCTGTTACAAGTATACCATTTTGATAATTCCAGTATCTTTGATGGTAAAAATCATTTATTACAATAATCTTTGCAGATCTTTTACATTTTTCTCCTTTTTGTTTTCCTGCTTTCATTTTTGTCTGTAAATGCCCTTAAAATGATTTTGCTTAGATATCTTGCTAAGCTTTATTTGCATTGATTTTGCCCTTCTCTGCTTTTTTTTTGCTTTATGAGACAAAACAGGACTATTCTTGTCCTTTTCAAAGTCAGTTCAATTAAAGTCAGTGTAGTTTATAAATCTTTGGTTTCTTTCCTTCCTTTTCAGAAACCTTGCAGGGGAAACAGTGAGCCAAAGAGACTGGGGACTTCTAAGGATAACAGTTTAGGACCAATGCCTATTCTACTGGGTTTGCCCTAGAGGCTGAGACCTGAATCTCCAGAACTCTGTGAAGCAGAATACTTGGGGAAATGGTCATATCGGTGTAAACACGGTTGTTTTGTAGTTGTATGCTTATAGTCTTTCATGTTTTTGCTAAGTGGATTTCTAGGTATTTTATACTTCTATACTTTATACTTCTATATTTTCTACACATTTTTACTTTATATAATTATTTTGAATGGATTTTTTCTTATCACTTTTTGCAAGGTTTTGTTAGCAGTATATAGATAGACTGATAATTTTTGTGGGTTTATTTTTGTAAAGCCAATCAGTAAGTGCAAGATCTTTCCCACTCATTGAATAGGCTTCAAGTGGGGCCAACAAAGGGAGGCCTGATTAGAGACAGGCCCACATCCTTTCACTAACTATATATGAGGCCCCAGGCTAGTTAGCAAACTAGTTTTTGAGTTTGCAAGAGGTCTGAACCCCTCAGGGCCTTAAGGGGAGTTGCTAAGACCAGAGCCAATGGTATGTGCCTTGAGTACTAGTCAATCAGATGACTGCTAGGACTGTACAAAAAGAGAGCCCAGAAATGGGAGCAGCAGAACTTGGAGCAGCAGAGCAGAGAGCTGCAGGATTCAGAAACAGAGAGCCAGCATTGAGGGAGTGCAGAGCAGAGAGTGCTGAACAAGAGAGAGGTGCAAAGATCAAGGAACTCAGAGTCAGCAGAGCTTCAGGAGAAAGTGCTGAGCAGAGAGTTAGGATTTATGTGTGATCTTTTAGAGGAAGGCCCTAGCAGGGGAAGTTACAAGTATGATTTCGTTCCTTGCTAC